>NC_141877.1:233010114-233161066 GCF_056163025.1 Triticum urartu
TTGCTACTGTCCTTGTATGATTGCCATTCAGATAAGGAACATGCATTTTTTCATTTGATGCATGTTTCATCACTTGTTAGTCACCCTCCTTTCCACCTTTTTTGTGCAAACAGAGATATACATTTCACACTTGATCTTAGTTGAACTGCACAAATGATATCCAAATTATAGTTGAACATTCTAGGAGCTTCACGACCAACCTTGATGTTGCTCAATTTTATTGCAACTAATGAAGAAGAAGCTCTGTGGGTTTAGTTTTCTGATGGAAATGGAACCGGGGTTGGAGCTCTTTTCTTATAAAAAAAGAAGCTGCTAGCTCTTGGGACATTGCTTCATTTTAGGTGAACTGCACCAAAAGGTCACATGGATTGAATCATCCATGTTGGTGACTGGTGTCATCCCTTCTACGATGGTGTTCACTGCAGATATGGTTCCCATCACGAGGTATGTTCCTTTTTAGTCTGACTGTTTGCCAAAGATCCTGCATGTTGATCCTGCTCTTGTGCTACTGTTTTGGCACTGCCATGATAAAGCAGTAATCTTATTTTTTTGCACCTTAATCTAGTGGCACCATTAATTTGAGGCAATGTTTTGGCACCGCTAGTGCCACTATTTTTTTATATATCGAAAGAGGGGGTTCCCTCCGATTTCATTAAAGAACCCAACCATAGAGAACCATTATCCGACAACATCTCAGTGTAAACGGGCAGTTATGCAACTACTACTAGAACGGACTGAGTACTAGCAGGAGACAAGTTCGCCACATAAGCTAGGCAGGTAGGGGAACGCAGCACCAGCTCGACCAAGTTTGGATTACAACCCAAATGCTACCACAGAAACATCAGGGGGAAGATAGGGACTGAAAGAGCCAGCTTCAGCATCCCAATCTAAGCACCCCCGGCCTTCATCCTTGTGACTCACGGTACACCTCATTTGCCACTTGCTCGACCCTAGTGTCACTGATAAAATGAAGTAATAATACAGTTAAAATAGATCAAGTGTCCTCTCTATCATTTCATTTCCAATGTAGATAAAGAAAGTGCTTCTCTTTGTTAATGTATGTTTCATCAAATAGTCCCATTGTTAATGTTTAAGCATTTTTGCAAACTGGGGTGCTTAATTTTAGTTGATCTGCACAAAAATAGAGATTTGAATGTCTCAAGGCCCCTCCTTGTACTACCGTTGTACACTGATGTTCATCATTGGCAGAAGGTGTATGGGGAGACTTGGGACGATTTCTAGTATGAGGCGTGGCGTACCGTATGAGGCGTCGCAGGGCCCATCTCGCCCTCGCAGCATGGCATACTATGATAGTATCGCAATATTTTATTCTATTTATTTTGCATGTTTCATCAACTAGTGCCACTATAATGTAATCACGCTTTTTCATCATCTGTGCAAACAAGGTTATTCAACTGCATTTTGGTGGAACTGCACAAATGTATGGATGGAACTGGCATATATGCAGAGTGCAAGGTGTGCCAAGTAAAAATTACCGACACCAACCATGCTCCATGCACGCATTGGCATCCACCACCACCAGTGGGATGTGTGGCGCTCTCTGTGGATGGATCTTTCTCGGCAGCAAATCCTCTAACCAAATACTAGTAGCTTATATTGGCAGTTTTCTAGGGAGTACTCTTTTCTGAAAGAAGCACCAGTATATTTTTCTTTATTTGTACATAGTGTCACAACTTTGACCCAAAGGTCCAGAGCTATTTAAGGGTGATTGGCGTAGTACTCGGAGACTGATTGTAAGCATGATTTTCATTAGCTGTCACACTGATTGTAAGCATGAGCAAGTGGAAGATTAGGTTAGTGCGAAGCTTACCTTAAACCCAACCGCCGCCGTTGAAACGAGGCGAGCGTCGAGGGTACTGTGGAGAATGGTGGGGAAGAAACATCGCGCCATCCGGCCTCCTCTTGCGGTGGGAGAACAAATACTCCTGTGGCTCCGGCTAGCTCTGCACCCTCACGAATGGCACATCATACTAGATCGATTCGTTATCCTCTAGGTGCTCGACCTTCGACCTGTACGCCCACCACCTCCGCCTGACTTTCGCCTCGGGCGAATCTATCTGCTCCATCGCCCAGAGGAGATACACGATGAACTCGAAGGACTGCGATGTGACTGCCGCCGAGGAGTACATGTACATCGCCGCCGTCTCGCTCTTTCGCATACATTGCCACATGGCCCTCACCGTCCTTGAAATCTCCCACTCATTGTCAAACCAAGTAAGGATCTCCATCAACCTGGCTAACTTTGCCTGGTCGCCGCTAGCGATCTGACTGATTCGCTGCTGCATCCTCTCCATAAATGTCCTTCTGAGTGGTCCGGCGCTAGCTTTGGAAGATGGGAGGAGAGACGGTGATCTTTCAATAGAGAAGAGGGAGAGGAGAGACGATGGTTTTGGAATGGAAATGATGGAGAGGATAGGAGGTGGTTTTGCAATGGAGAAGAGGGAGATGCGACCCGATGGTTTTGGAATGGAGATGATGGAGAGGAGAGGAGGTAGTTTTGCAATGGAGAAGAGGGAAAGGCGAGACGGTGATTTTTGAATGGAGATGATGGAGAGGAGAGGAGGTGGTTTTGCAACGGAGAAGAGGGAGAGGAGCGTGCAGCTGCAATTTAGGATTGGACGAGAAGGCCGGCGCGCTATGACTGGATCAAAATTAAAATCAATTTACCCTTCAATTAAGAAAGCGACCCCACATTAACTAGTCTCCCTTTTATTCTGGGTCATAATTGACCATGATTTCGCAAATAAAATATATGTTATACATTGCAAAAATAATATAATTTGAAAGTACATTCAGCTGCGAACCAAACGATAGAATTTTTTGTGACATGCATTCACATTTTGCTTGTCAAATACAGTACATGGTCAAACTTTTACCCAAAATACGCAAAACAAAAAAATACTTCCAAGACCAGTGCCGCTCTTCCGCTCTTCTCTTCTTAAACTGCCGCCGCTCCTCTCCTATTCCAATCTAAATCCAGCGCCGCTCCTCTCCTCTTACATTTCAAAATCACCGCCCCTCCTCTCCTGTTCCAATCCAAAACTAGCGTCGCTCCTCTCCTGTTCTAATCCAAAACCAGCGCTGCTCCTGTCCTCTTCCATTCAAAAACCACCGTCGGCGAGTGAAGGTGCTGTGGAGAAGTAGATCGATGGAGGAGTACAACCGATACGTGAGGATCGCAGATGGCGACCTTGTGAAGCTAGCTAGGATGTTGGAGATACAGTCTTGGTTTGACAACAAGGACCAACTAGCGGCGACGACGACATCCATGGCCAAATATCTGCAACAGAGAGAAAAGGCGGCGATACTCCCAGAGTGAGTCTCGCGGGAGTACATAGAGCTGCTCCTCTGGGCCATGGAGCAAACAGATTCTCCGAATCCGATTGTGAGGGAGCGGTGGTGGGAGTATCGATCCCAAATGGAGCATCCACCAAAGATTGAAGGGTCGAGCATCTACAAGGTGCCGTTTGTGAGGGTATCGTGCCAGAGCGAGCCAGTGGAGTCTTTGTCGACCGAACCCAACTACAAGAGGAGAAAAACAGTTGGCCCGATGATGCTTCCCCGCCATCCTCTCCCTCGCCATTCACATCATCTCACGGGGCGGCTGTCTACCGCTGAGGAATAGGAGGAACTGCCCGCCCCCAGCCCAATAGTTGGGCAGGTTGTGAATTGTCAGGAGGAGCTTAGGGTTGTCAGTATTTGCAGGTTGTGAATTGTGTTTTGTGTTGTGTATTTTGAGAGTACTTTCAAATATGAATGTCTTTTGAATTTTAGATTTACAGTATTGAGCATATGAAGTATTTTATGAATTATAGAGATCTATTTTTAGCACTTAAAAAATGTAGTTTCATAGGAGTATAAAAGTGTAGACAATGTGATTCTCAGAGAAGAAACTGCAAGTTTTAGTTTCAGATAAGAAACTCCAAGTTCAGTTTCAGATAAGAAACTGCAACTTTCAGAGGCAGAGCATTTATATTAACACGGCCTTTTCAAACAGTGTTAACACCATGTTGGAAGTTTTATTCATGGTTGAAGTTGGAACTACCAACCAGTTAAAATCATGTTGATCAACATTCATGCATAGCACATCTTCATATGATGCACAATCAAAAAGATATGCTATTTTTAAAATGCCCACACAATGTCGAGTGTGAAAAAAACAGAGAAAACGAGCGATGAAGTTTTGGCAAGTGTTGGACGTGGTGTGCGTAGATGACAATTGGGACCCACATGTCAATAAAGGCAGAGGCAAAAAATTAGGAGATATTTTCTCTGCACAGGTGGAATCGAACCCGGGCAGAACAGCTGTCGAGTAGTGTCACTTGGCCACTAGGCTAGTTCAGTTGTTTCGTTACTAATAAGGCACTTCCTCAGGTGGTCGGATCTCCTCCCGTGCCTTTGTGCGCTCGCCGTGACACCGCTGTTTGCCATTGTGAACATGGTGAACAAGCGAGAGGAATCTGGAGAGGACTGTATGTGGAGAGGCGGACAGTCAGGACCCACCAGGTCTATGGCCGTACGCAAGCAAGTGCCTCATCGAAAAAAATACTTCCTCCTAATGCTATACTAACATTGGGGCCCACGGGTTTGTCAACATAGTTACATTTTTTTAGGTGCTTCAACGTAGTTACTATAGGAGATAAATTCACAACGAAGCCGGGGAGCTTGCAGGTATCATTTATTATCACGGGGGCAACAAGTATCGGCTGGGTTTTGGGCTGCCCCGTCTAGGCTTTCTTTTTTAACATGCGCAGCCCACGACCTCGGATGGGAGGTCCATCAGCCTGTTTTTATTTTCTTGAGGGCCGTCATGTATCGACCGGCCTATGGACCTCCTATCCGAGGTTTTATTTTTCCTGAAACATCGGCAGCCCAATTTATCTTTTTTTTTGAAGAAAACGCAGAGGTCTGTTCTATTTTTCTATATAAGAATAGGAACGCCTGGTCCAACTTATGTTTCCCCTCTAACTATATTATATATATTTAAATTATTTTATATGTTATTATATATTATTGTTATTGTCATCATATATTTAACACATACTTACATATGTAAGAAAACATTATCCCACATCTTATTAACTTATAAAAATAATTTCTTAACAATAAAATCCTGGATTTTTTTGGCAACAAAAATCCTGGTGATTGTGTACAAAAGCTTGTTAAGATTTAAGGACCAATGTAATAATAAACCACTTATTATTTAAATATATATATAACAAAATTCTCAGTCCCTGTTTATTTTTTGATAACATTGATGTGCCCACCCCAACATTATAATTAGAATCAGCCCAGCAAAATCGTGTATTTCGAGAAAGTGCAAATGGCCTATAATTTTTTTAGGAAAAACATAAATGGGCTGCATGGACGCTACATTATTTGTTCACCCAGCGTAGCTAATGGACTGTAATTCAAAAAAAGAGATCAAATTGACTGTAAATTCTACCCCGCAAAAAAGACTGTAAATTCTGAAAAAATGGGTTGAATACATGCCACATTTTTGGAGGCTGAAATGTGGGCCAATAGGTCGAAGCCAATGCAAGTCGTTGTCAACTTAGTCAACAAATGATTCTGACATTGTTAGTCGTTGGATTTACATCCAACGACCGGCATCCATCTTCAATCTCTCGTCTTCTTCCTCCAGCGCCGCCGGGACCACCTGCTCCCGCCTCCTGCTGCTAGCAGCTCTGCTTAGCACGCTTCGCTCTGAAGCACTACTCCACCGTTGGACAGGCCATCCCTCTACCCCTCCACACCTACTGTTCTTCTCCATCGACCACCGAACCACACCGCACTAGAACCAGTTAACCCTCGTACACCTCTCCGTCTGCGACTCTACTCCCGCGTCTTCCCATCTCCGGCTCGTTGCTGTCCGGGGCCTCGCCGTTGTCCACCACCTTGGATGCACTCAGCATGGGGTGGTCGACGTGGTTAACGAACGACACCATCGGAAGTAGACTATGCGTGGAGAGGCTGAGTGCTGGGTCCACGACCACAGGCAAGGAAATTCCTCCTTATTACGCGCAAAATAATGATTCCTCCACCTAACAGCTGGGACCCATCGGAAGGGCCTCTATATTTCATGGAAAAAAATGTTCCCACCGCTGACAGGTCGGACCCACCAGCTATATCTTCGCACGCAAGGAAGTGCCTCCTTATTACCCACAAAAAATGAATACCCCCTTGCTAGCTGGGATAGTGGGAGGCCGACTTGTGGGCCAACTAAGTTGACAGGGACGGAGGCCTTTGTCAACTTAGTAAATATGAACGATTCTAGATCCAGTGACCGTACGATGTCCATCCAATGACTGTAGTGCTTCTTCAACCTCTGGTCTTCTTGCTCCAGCTGCCCAAACCAGCATCGGTCGTGCCTCGTGCTCCTGCCTCCCGTGGCCGGCTGCGATGCCGCGGAGGCCTCACTGCCTCCTACTACTCCCACCGCTGGTCAGGCCATCCCTCTACTCACCCACACCCCATGTTATTCTACGACGACGGCAGCCTCACATCGCAGCGAGCCAGTGAACCCTCATACTCCTCTACGCGTGGGCATCCACTGTTGCGTCTTCCCTGGCTCCGCGTCATCCCCTTCCTAGGCCTCCCCATCGTCCACCGCCCTGGTGCTCTCGGCGTGGCGTGGTCAACGTGGTCAAGGAACGGCTTCCATTGGATGTGGACTATACATGGAGAGGCTGACAGCTGGGTCCACGACCGCAGCAAGGAAGTGCCTCCTTATTATGGGGAAAATAATGATTCCTCCACGTGACAGCAGGGACCCACCGGACGGGCAACCGTATTTCAAGAAAAAACGTTTCCCCCTAACTGCTGGGACCTACCAATGACATCTTCGCACGCAAGGAAGTGTGTCCGGGCAAAAAAACGGTTTGCCCCACTAACTGCTAGGACCCACCAGCTACATCTTCGCACGCAAGGAAGTGCCTGACAGTCGGGACCCACCTGGTCGAAGAATACATAGCGTTGTCATTCTGGTCATGAACGTGTACGTACATACTGGTCGGTGTAGAGGCGCGCATGTGTCGTAGTAGAGGCACGCACGTAGCATGTACAAGTACGTACAGTGGCCAGTGTGCAAGAAACAAAATACGACCACGTACGTACATAGGGGCGGGGTCTCGAACGCCTACTCACGCATACGTATGGCCAGGGCTCTTGTACATGGCTGGGTCAGAACGGAGAAACAGCGTCGTCGTCGCCCGCAAAAAAAAACAATAGCGTCATCGTCGTGTTCATGGGGAGGCAACAGAATGCGTCATGTTCATTGGGAGGCAACGGAACGCGTGGGAGCCAACCGGCTTGGACGGAACAGTCGATGGAAACGAGGCCTGGCGTAATGCAGAACAGAGGAAAACGGCCTTGTGTTTGACCGGCCATGTTCGAAACGGGATCCTGTTCATTGGGAGGGGTCTGGCGTACTGCAAAACGGAGGAAACGGACCTCCTACGGTCGAAACGGGGTCCTGTTGATCGGGAGGGGTGTGGCATACCGCAAAACAGAGGAAACGAACTTGTGTTGGAGTGCTACGGTCGAAACGAGGGTCCTGTTCATCGGGAGGGGTGTCGCATACCGCAAAATGGGACTCGACGAGATAATGTTCATCTCCACTGTCGACCCCTCCAGCCTCCACGGGCTACTGTTCATCCACCATCGACCTCCTCCAGCCTCCACCTGCGACTATTCATCCACGGGCTCCTGTTCATCCAGCCACCACCGCGCGCTACTCCACCGGCTACTGTTCAACCAGCCCTCTCCACGAGGTCCTATTCAACCACCCTCCACGGGCTACTATTCATCCAGCCCTCCACCGTCTACTGTTCATCCAGCCCTCCATGGGGTCGTCCTATTCATCCAGCCCTCCACAGGGTCCTGTTCATCCAGCCCCAGCCGGCTCGATCGATCAGGGTCCTGTTCATCTAGAGGCAACACCACGTGGTCATGTTCATCCACCCCCACCAGGAACTATTCATCCAACCCCCCCCCCCCAGCAACGCTCACTGTTCATCCAGAGGCAGCATCGATCGGCTTCAGTTAGCAGCAGTAGCGAAGGAATCGCTCGATCGGGTTCAGTCAACAGCCATCGATCGATCGCTCGGGTTCAGTAACGCGTAGCATGCAGTGCAATCGCTTGTGTTCAGTAGGCGAACGCCTCGCTCGGGTTCGGTTAGAGCCCAATGCCTCGCACCCACGCGCGTGCGTGTACGAGAGAAACGCGCAAACCTCCATGCATCGCTCGGCCCCAACCACCCACCGTAACCGGGAACACCCCGATATTTTCCTCGCCCTCGCTTCTACCTTGGTTTTTTCCGTCATGGACGGCCCAAAGAATGTCATGCAGCTGTGTCTCCGGCCCGCCCGGGACGAAAAGCCCATTTTCTGTCATGATTTTTTGTCATAGAAGTAGGAGCCCACCACATCTATGATGATACCGGGTTTTGTCACAATTATCGTCATAGAAGTGTCATAAGTATGACAGAAAAAAATTCGTTCGGCCCAAAATGTCATGGATGTATCTTTTTTTGTAGTGAGAGGAAAGGGGTTCAACTGCCGCAGCATGTAACAGTTGACACATTGTTGTCCTAATGCAGTAAAAGAGAGCAAGAGCGAGAGAGTGGGATTGTATCGGGATGAACAAGGGGGTTTTGCTTTCCTGGCACTTCTGAAGATAGTATAGCTCTTCATCGATGTCATCGAACTCATCATCGAAACTACGTCTACTTAGACAGGACAAATACCGGCAAACAGAGAAAGAACACAATCAATGCAATGTAACAATATCATGCAAGATCATGACATGGCAATATGATGTGATTTGAGCTAATGCAACTAGCAACGGGTTAAATGGAGTTGGTTTGAACCCAGGGTTCAGATTCAAACTCCATATGTGGATAATCAAATGCCATTTATATGATTTGTACTAAACAGCAGCTATAAGTTGTTCTAACATGCATGAAAACAGTACAGATGGATAGATTGGATTTTTCTGATCATTTTTCATATGTAAATCTTTGCATTTGGAGTTACAGATTAATTTCTATGTTTTTTAGAAGTTGGCACTATTTTCTAGAATTTTCTAAATAAGAATAAAACCAGAAAAGGCATTACTGCGTCAGCAGTGCATCAGCAGGTCAACTGTGCGGTCCAGGTCAAACCTGACCAGTGGGACCCACTGGTCAGTGACTCAGTTAGTTAACTAAGTTAATTAGGGTTAAACTAAACCTAACAAAATTGTCAGTAGGGCTGGACCCATGATGTCTACTACACAACCTTCTTCTTGTAGACGTTGTCGGGCCTCCAAGTGCAGAGGTTTGTAGGACAGTAGCAAATTTCCCTCAAGTGGATGACCTAAGGTTTATCAATCCGTAGGAGGCGTAGGATGAAGATGGTCTCTCTCAAGCAACCCTGCAACCAAATAACAAAGAGTCTCTTGTGTCCCCAACACACCCAATACAATGGTAAATTGTATAGGTGCACTAGTTCGGCGAAGAGATGGTGATACAATTGCAATATGGTTAGTAGATATAGGTTTTTGTAATCTCAAAATATAAAAACAGCAAGGTAACTAATGATAAAAGTGAGCACAAACAGTATTGCAATGCTAGGAAACAAGGCCTAGGGTTCATACTTTCACTAGTGCAAGTCCTCTCAACAATAATAACATAATTGGATCATATAACTATCCCGCAACATGCAACAAAGAGTCACTCCAAAGTCACTAATAGCAGAGAACAAACAAAGAGATTATGGTAGGGTACGAAACCACCTCAAAGTTATCCTTTCTGATCGATCTATTCAAGAGTCCGTAGTAAAATAACATGAAGCTATTCTTTCCGTTCAATCTATCCGAGAGTTCGTACTAGAATAACACCTTAAGACACAAATCAACCAAAACCCTAATGTCACCTAGATGCTCCAATGTCACCTCAAGTATCCGTGGGTATGATTATACGATATGCATCACACAATCTCATATTCATCTATTCAACCAACACAAAGAACTTCAAAGAGTCCCCCCAAAGATTCTACCGGAGAGTCAAGACGAAAACGTGTGCTAACCCCTATGCATAGGTTCATGGGCGGAACCCGCAAGTTGATCACCAAAACATACATCAAGTGGATCAATAGAATACCCCATTGTCACCATAGGTATCCCACGCAAGACATACATCAAGTGTTCTCAAATCCTTAAAGACTCAATCTGATAAGATAACTTTAAAGGGAAAACTCAATCCATTACAAGAGAGTAGAGGGGGAGAAACATCATAAGATCCAACTATAATAGCAAAGCTCGTGATACATCAAGATCGTATCACCTCAAGAACACGAGAGAGAGAGAGAGAGAGAGAGATCAGACACATAGCTACTGGTACATACCCTCAGCCCCGAGGGAGAACTACTCCCTCCTGATCATGGAGAGCACTGGGATGATGAAGATGGCCACCGGAGAGGGATTGCCCCCTCCGGCAGGGTGCCGGAACGGGTCTAGATTGGTTTTCGGTGGCTACGAAGGCTTCCTGTGGCGGAACTCCCAATCTATTCTACTCCTCGAAGTTTTTAGGGTATATGGATATATATGGGAGGAAGAAGTGTGTCGGTGGACCTCCGGGCTGTCCACGAGGCAGGGGGGCGCGCCCGGGAGGGTGGGCGTGCCCCCCACCCTCATGGGCAGCCCGGAACTCTCCTGGTCCATCTCCGAGACTCCATGGGCTTTTTCTGGTCCAAAAATAAGTTCCATGAAGTTTTAGGTCAATTGGACTCCGTTTGATTTTCCTTTTCTGTGATACTCTAAAACAAGGAAAAACAGAAACTGGCACTAGGCTCTAGGTTAATAGGTTAGTCCCAAAAATCATATAAAATAGCATATAAATGCATATAAAACATCCAAGGTTGATAATATAATAGCATGTAACAATCAAAAATTATAGATACGTTGGAGATGTATCAGCCCACATGTCAGTGGCTCAGGGTTAGTTAGCGAGGGGATTGACACCTAACAGTGGTGATTAGCACTAATTAACATCTAACTAAACCAGTTAGGGTCGGCCCCACATGTCATCGACTCGGGTGGGGGCCAGCTGGGGTCAAAGTGGGTCAAACCCCCGTCGTTAAGCCGCTGGCGAGGCTAAGACGGCGGAGGGGCTCGAGATTTTCCCACGGTCGACCGAATCAACCACGGCTTGGTCCTACGCGTAGCTGAGGCGCGCGCGCATTTGGCAGGGCAAGCAGAAGGAGCTGGGGTGGCCGGAGTTGACGGCGGCGAGCTCTAAGGCGGCGGAAGTAGTTCGGGTTAACTCGGGTTCGGTGTTAGGGAGCACGGAAGGTGGCAAGGAGGGTTGCTATGGCCTCCTGGGGGTGCATTGAGCACGGTTGTGTGCTCGGTTTCAGCTCTAGGTAATGGTGGCCACGGTCGCGACATGGCCGGCGGAGCCAAGCTCTCTGGCTCGACGGCAACGGCGTTAGCAGGAGGGAAGAGAGCCAGGGAAGAGGGGGAATCGACGCAGCAGCTCATACCAGTTGCAATGGGGGCCTCGGCGAGATTGAGGGGGGGGGCTGGAGCGAGCGGGGCGGCGAGGGGGATCTCCGGTGGCTGACGGCGAAGATGAAGATGATGGCGTCGCTTCGGGCATCCCACGAGCGCGTGCTTCGTCTTGGAGCTCCGTGATGTCGAGGCGGAGCCTCTGGACAGCACGGAGAGGCGAGGTGGTGGCTCTGGCCATGGCAACGACGGGCGGCTACGACGAGCTCTTCTCGCTGGTTGCGTGCGAGAGAGCCAAAGGAGGAGAGGAGCTCGGGGAGAGAGTGAGAGGCCCTGGGGGGTGCGTGGCGTCGCTAGGTAGTTCCAGGGGGTCGGGGGCAGCTAGGCAAGGAGAAGGTGGCCGCACAGCGGTGCACGCGCGTCAGGCACGCACCCGTCCTTCTGGCAAGGAGGAAGACGACAGGAGGAGGCCAGTGGGCTGGGCCGCCAGGTGGGCTGGCCAGCTAGGCCGTGACAGGTAAGCTAGGTAAATCCTTTTCTTCCCTTTTGTTTATGTTCTCTTTTATTCTGTAACTTCAGGGCTTTATTTAAAATAGATAGGCACTTTCAAAAATCATGCAACTAACTGTGGCAACTGTTGGGAATATAACCAATAGTAAACATTTCAGTTTATGATTATTTGGACATTTAAAATATTTTATAGTATTTAAATGTCCAAATGCAAATAACATATGATTTAATCCAGTGACCTTATGATGTCATAGAAAAGTGAGCACCATTTTTGTCAGAGGTTCTAGACCAAGGCAAAGATGATGAACATTTTAGAAGGGCATTTCAGGTTCATTGGAAAAGATTTTAATAAACCCTAGTTGGATTAAGGGGGTGCTAGGGGTTCTGTCATCCCCATTTCCAAATTTCTGAGCAAAATAAACGTGATGCAACACCAGAGGCTAGCACTAGGCATTACCAGAACTAAGGATGTGACAACAGGGCAGGTTGAGACCACCTAGGTGAGAGGTGGGCCTGGCCCTGGTCGGCGTCTGCAGTTACATCAATTAATACGCTTAACCAACTATGCACTAACCAACTACGCGGGAACAGTTATGGGCACTCGACGTCGTGGTATCAGTCGAAGCCTTCTTGACGTTAGCTACTGAGCGGCACGCGCCGGATTGGACTGGAACGCCTGCTCTTGTATTAGGGAGGCTAGGTCTGTTTCCGGCCGCCCACGCAACGTGCAGGTGTGCAATGGGCGATGGGCCCAGACCCCTGCGTGCATAGGATTTAGACTAGCGTGCTAACCTCTCTGTTGTGCCTAGGTGGGGCTGCGATGTGTTGATCTTCCGAGGTCGGGCATGACCCAGGAAAGCGTGTTCGGAAATGTGGTGCACCCCTGCAGGGAAGTTTATCTATTCGAATAGCCGTGTCCCTCGGTAAAAGGACGACTCGGAGTTGTACCTCGACCTTATGACAACTAGAACCAGATACTTAATTAAACACACCCTTTCAAGTGCCAGATACAACCCAGTGATCGCTCTCTCACGGGGTGATGAGGAGAGGATCGCCGGGTAGGATTATGCTATGCGATGATACTTGGTTAACTTGCCATCTACTCTCTTATACTACTTCAAGATGGAGACTGCCAGAAGCGTAGTCTTCGTAGGACTAGCTATCCCCCTCTTATTCTGGCATTTTGCAGTTCAGTCCACATATACTACCCCTTTCATTGATACCAATGCATATGTAGTGTAGTTCCTTGCTTGTGAGTACTTTGGATGAGTACTCACGGTTGCTTTGTAATTTCTTTTCCCCCCTTTCCCAGTTATTGCGATCATATGATGGAGTACAGGAGCCAGAGGATCCCGAGGATGATTCTACGTGGAGTTCGACTTCGAGGAGTAGTTAGGAGGTCCCAGGCAGGAGGCCTTGCCTTTTCGATTGTTGCTACTTTTGTGCTAGCCTTCTTAAGGCAAACTTGTTTAACTTATGTCTGTACTTAGATATAATTGCTTCCACTGACTCTTGTGTTTTCGAGCTTATGTATTCGAGCCCTCGAGGCCCCTGGCTTGTAATATAAAGCTTGTATTATTTTATTAATGTCTAGAGTTGTCTTGTGATATCTTCCCGTGAGTCCCTGATCCTGATCGTACACATTTGCGTGTATGATTAGTGTACGATTGAATTGGGGGCATCACATAGATGCATTAACGGTAAAGATGAGGCATATCACATGTGCGTTCCAGATCTTAGTGTCCTCAAGAGTGCGGTATTAGGTGATAAACAATATAACTTGGGGGCCATTGTTGCATGAAGGTTGCATCACAACAGTGTAAGTGGAGATTTGTTTGGTGGAATTTATGCAACTCGTGTAGCTAATTATCTTAATATACCCATACATGGAAATGATATAGAGTTACCTCCCGCTTACCTAGATTATAATGTCATGGCTCACCATCAGTTTGTTGAGAGGAATGAACAATTCCTCCAGTACCGACTAATCTTTGACAGATGGCGCACCGTCCATGTTGCCCTCCCTACTCCTACTTTCTTTAACTTTCAGGCAAAAAGGAGATATGTTATAACCAGGGAGGAGGCGAACGAGTACAAGAGGAGGATGGAGGCAGCTCGCCTCCAAGCTGCAGTTCGTCGGGCAGTAGCTGTTGCATCTCAGTATGATCCCAGCTACAATTTTGGATATCCGCCAGGCCATCAGTGGCCATAGACCAACTTAGGCCAAAAGCCTAAGCTTGGGGGAGTACGTATTTCTCACCGACATTACATTCATGTTCACATGCTCATTCTAGTTGTCGGTGCTCATACTTTTTCATTATACTATCCATGCTAGTTTATTATCGTTTCTAAGCCTTCTTCTTGTGTGTTTGAAAACCTTAAGAAAAACCAAAAAATTAGTTGTAACTTTTAGCTAGTTTACTTTCCATGCTTGTAGTAGTAATTAAAAGAAAACCCAAAAAGATTTCTCGTTCTTCTTTTGCTTGTTGGGAGCTTTCCATGTAAATAGTTTTGTTTCTTTTCTTTTCTTTGGGGGTCGAGAGGAGAAGACCATGATGAAAATGTTGAGTGGCTCTCATATGCATTATTGTTGATTTAACCAAGAGCCCATATTACCTTGTCTTCTCCCTTGTATTAAATTCTTGCAGATTCCAACTTAGTCCAGTGCACGTGCACTATTATTATCCACACCGTTCGGTCGTGCAAGTGAAAGGCAATAATGACGATATATGATGGACTGATTGAGATGAGAAAAGCTGGTATGAACTCGACCTATCTTGTTTTTGTAAATATGATTAGTTCATCATTCTTGATTCAGCCTATTATGAATGAAACATGTTTGCAATGACAATTAGAGATTATAGTTTCTCATGCCATGCTTAATTAGCTAGGAGTTTATAATGGTTTACCTTGTGTGCCAACATGCTATTAAAATGGTTGTGATGTGGTACGATAGGGTGGTATCCTCCTTTGAACGATTCGAGTGGCTTGACTTGGCACATGTTCACGCATGTAGTTGAAACAAAATTAACATAGCCTGCATGATATTTATGTTCATGGTGAATTATATCCTACTCATGCTTGCACTTGGTGTTGATTAATTTTAATGCATGTTCGTGACTGTTGTCACTCTCTAGTTGGTTGGTTCCCAGTCTTTTTCTAGCCTTCACTTGTACTAAGCGGGAATACTGCTTGTGCATCCACTTCCATAAACCCCAAAGTTATTCCATATGAGTCCACCATACCTTCCTATAAGCGGTATCTACCTATCGTTCCAAGTAAATTTGTATGTGCCAAACTCTAAACCTTCAAATGAAATTTTGTTTTGTATGCTCGAATAGCTCATGTATCAACTAGGGTTGTCTATATCTTCCATGCTAGGTGGGTTATTCTCAAGATGAGTGGACTCCGCTCATCATTCACGAGAAAATGGTTGGAAACCAGGATGCCTAGTCCCATGCTTAAATTAAAATAATTGCAAACAAAACTCCCCCAGGATTGTTGTTAGTTGGAGGCGCCCGTTGTTTCGGACAAGCCATGGATTGATGTTTGTTGGTGGTGGGGGAGTATAAACTTTACCATTCTGTTTGGGAACCGCCTATAATGTGTGTAGCATGGAAGATATCGAGATCTCTTGGTTGTTATGTTGACAATGAAAGTATGCCACTCAAAATATTATTCATCTCTATTTCAAAACTCGAGCTCTGGCACCTCTACAAATCTCTGCTTCCCTCTGAGAAGGGCCTATCTATTTACTTTTATGTTGAGTCATCACCCTCTTATTAAAAAGCACTAGTTGGAGAGCACCGCTGTCGTGTGCATGCATTACTATTAATTAAATTGAGTATGACTGTGACTGGATCTCTTTTACCATGAATTACAATGTTTAGTCAGTCCTTGAGCTTCAAAGGTGCTCTGCATTTATGTTTTGCGGTCTTACAAAGGGCTAGCGAGATACCATCTTGCTATATCATGTTATGATTGTTTTGAGAAAGTGTTGTCATCCGAGATTTGTTATTATTGCTCGCTAGTTGATTATGCCATTGATATGAGTAAACACGAGACCTAAATGTTATTGCGAATATGGTTGGTTCATAATCTTTGCTGAAAACTTGAATGTCGGCTTTACATATTTACAACAACAAGATCAAAAAGAGTTTGTAAAAGTTTTTCTTTATCACTTTCAGTTTGTCAACAGAATTACTTGAGGACAAGCAAAGGTTTAAGCTTGGGGAGTTGATATGTCTCCAACATATCTACTTTTCCGAACACTTTTGACCTTATTTTGGACTTTAACTTGCATGATTTGAATGGAACTAACCCGGACTGACGCTGTTTTGAGCAGAATTGCCATGGTGTTATTTTTGTGCAGAAATAGAAGTTCTCGGAATGACCAGAAAATTCACGGAGACACGTTTCAAAATTAATAAAAAATACTGGCGAAAGAATCAACACCAGGGGGTCCACACCCTGTCCACGAGGGTGCAGGGCGCGCCCCCCTGCCTCGTGGGCCCCCTGAGGCTCCATCGACTTCAATTCCAACTCTATATATTCACGTTCGGGGAGAAAAAACCAGGGAGAAGGATTCATCGCGTTTTTTCTTAATCTCAGGTCACTATGGCTTAATCTTGAGTCAATATACTTAATCTCAGGTCAAATCGCACTCTGTGGTCAAACTTCCCGGAAGGTCACCCATCCTCACACTACTCCAGCCCAAGCACGCTTAACTTCATAGTTCTATCCAACCCCAGCACTACCTCACTTCACAGGCACTTGTTGATATATCTATCATATCAATCTTATTAAACCTTGCTGATGTCTAGGACTTTGTTCATGTTCATGAGTATGATGAAATTTTGAAAAATATTTCAAACTTCCCGGTCATATTACGTATCATATTTTGAAAAATAATTCAAATTTTTTTTCGAAACCATTTTTTTCTGTTACTAGTGGCGCACCTAGCATACGGTGCGCCACTAGTAAGTTTGAAATTTTTTGAATTTTTTTGCCTCCGGATCTTAAAAGCCCCGTAACTTTTTTCTGTTAGGTTTTTCTGTTAAATTCGGATGTAACTTTTCGAGTAGATGATTTTTCATATAGAAAACTTTTTAATCCGAGTTCGTATGCAAAAGTTGTGCCCATTTTACAAATTTCAGAGAGATTTTGCAAATAAAGTCGAAATTCATATTTGTAAATTTTCCCAACAACTAGACCACATATCACATGGGAAACTTATTTTTTTTGACATTTCCACCATTTTCTTTTATTTTTTTTAAACTGAAAAGGCGGTCCACGGGGGGGGGGGTGCATTCGGTGGAAGTTTTGGGCCAAGTTAGTAATGGCGCACCGTGGGAGTGGTGCCCCATTACTAGTTAAACTAGTAATGGCGCACCACACCCACGGTGCGCCATTACTAGTTTTGAAAAAAAAATTCTGATTTTTTTTTAAAAAAACTTAGTAATGGTGCACCAGTTGACAGTGCGCCATTACTAGTTTTAACTAGTAATGGTGCACTGTCCATTGGTGCGCCATTACTAGTTTTGAAAAAATAAATAAAAAAATTTGAAAAAAAATTGAAAATAATTTACTAGTGGCGCACCATGGATGTGGTGCGCCATTACTAGTTTAACTAGTAATGGCGCACTATCCACTGGTGCGCCATTACTAGTTTTGAAAAAAAAATGAAATAAAAAATTCTTACTAATGGCGCACCGTGGATGTGCTGCGCCATTAGTATTTGGACACTAATGGCGCACCAACACATGGTGCGCCATTAGTATATACTAATGGCGCACCACATGTCTGGTGCGCCATTAGTGTCATTTCCATCTATAGCCCTTTTCCTAGTAGTGAATCTCTCTCGGGAGGGCTGATTTGGACTCCGTTCGGGGCTCCGAAGAGGGGAATCCATTGCCATCGTCATCATCAACCTTCCTCCATCACAAATTTCATGATGCTCACCGCCGTGTGTGAGTAATTCCATCGTATGCTTGCTGGACGGTGATGGGTTGGATGATATTTATCATGTAATCGAGTTAGTTTTGTTAGGGTTTGATCCCTAGTATCCATTATGTTCTAAGATTGATGTTGCTATGACTTTGCTATGCTTAGTGCTTGTCACTAGGGCCCGAGTGCCATGATTTCAGATCTGAACCTATTATGTTTTCATGAATATATGTGAGTTCTTGATCCTATTTTGCAAGTCAATACTCACCTACTATGTGTTATGATCCGGTAACCCCGAAGTGACAATAATCAGGACCACTCCCGGTGATGACTATAGTTTGAGGAGTTCATGTATTCACTAAGTGTTAATGCTTTGGTCCGGTACTCTATTAAAAGGAGGCCTTAATATTGCTTAGTTTCCAATAGGACCCCGCTGCCACGGGAGGGTAGGACAAAAGATGTCATGCAAGTTCCTTTTCATAAGCACGTATGACTATATTTAGAATACATGCGTACATTACATTGGTGAACCGGAGCTAGTTCTCTGTCACCCTATGTTATAACTGTCGCATGAGGAATCGCATCCGACATAATTATCCATCACTGATCCATTGCCTACGAGCTTTTCACATATTGATCTTTGCTTATTTACTTTTCCGTTGCCACTATTACAATCACTACAAACACTACTACTGTTACTTTTACCATTGTTACCACTACTTCCATATTACTTTGCTACTAAATACTTTGCTGCAGATATTAAGTCTTTTAGGTGCGGTTGACTTGACAACTCAACTGTTAATACTTGAGAATACTCTTTGGCTCCGCTTGTGTCGAATCAATAAATTTGGGTTGAATACTCTACCCTCGAAAACTGTTGCGATCCCCTATACTTGTGGGTTATCACTACCTCCTCCATGCGGCATTGAACACCGAATCGACCTCATCCCCGGCGCACCGTTACCAAACAAGGCTCCCTACTGCGTCGACCCCGAAGAAACCAAGGAAATACAACGGCAAGTCGAACAACTCATTGACAAGGGACATGTACATGAATGCTTGAGCCCTTGTGCCGTACCGGTTATTCTTGTGCCTAAGAAAGATGGTAGTTTTTGCATGTGTTCTGATTGCCATCCCATCAATGCTATCACCATTCATTATCGATATCATATTCCTCGCTTTGATGATATGATAGATGAGCTTAGAGGAGCCACCATTTTCTCTAAAATTGATCTTAAAAGTGTCTATTACCAAATCCGCATTCAAGAAGGCGATGAATGGAAAACTGCTTTCAAAACCAAGTTTGGCTTATATGAATGGCTAGTTATGCCTATCGGTTTATCAGAAGCACTCGGTACATTTATGTGTGTGATGCACTATGTTCTTCGCCCTTACATCGACATGTTTGTTGTGGTCTACTTTGACAATATTCTTGTCTTTAGCATGTCTCTAGAGGATCATGTCACCCATCTTATAGCCGTTTTGCAAACTCTAAGAAAAGACCACCTTTATGCTAATATGGAAAAATGCCCTTTTGGTGTTGATAAGATTGTTTTCTTGGATTTTGTTGTGTCATCTAAGGGTATTCATGTAGATGAAGCTAAAATTAATGCTATTAAAACTTGGCCACAACCAACCAACTTGCAACAAGTGCGAAGCTTCCTTGGCTTAGTCGGCTTCTATCAAAGATTCGTGAAAGACTTTAGCAGTATTGCATCCCATTTGCATGCCTTGACTAAGAAGAATGCACCTTTTGTTTGGGGAACATCCCAAGATACCACATTTCATGATCTTAAGAATTTGCTTACACATGCTCCTTTGCTTGCCTTGCCCAATTTTGACAAAACTTTTGAAGTTCATTGCGATGCTAGTAGTAATGCTATAGGAGGTGTGTTGATGCAAGAGAAGCGCCCAATTGCTAATTTTAGTGAAAAAATTCTGGCGCACAACTCAATTACCCCATCTATGACAAAGAGTTGTACGCATTAGTGCGAGTGTTGCATGTGTGGGAGCAGTACCTCCGTCCTCATGAATTTGGCATTCATACTGACCATGAATTCTCAAGTATCTTAAGGGTCAAACTAAGTTGAATAGAAGGCATGCCAAATGGAGTGAATTTATTGAATCTTTTCCCTATGTCATCAAGTACATTAAGGGTAAAGAAAACATAGTGGCGGATGCTCTTTCCCACAAATGCATGCTTGTTACTCAACTAGAATTGAATGTCATTGGCTTTGAGCACATAAAAGACATGTATGCGCATGATCCTACTTTTGCTATTCCTTATACCAAATGCTTGACACATACATCTTGGGAACACTATTACATTAAAGATGATTATCTTATGAGAGCTAACAAACTATGTATCCCTGAGTCTTCTCTTCGTTTGATACTTTTGCAAGAATCTCATGGAGCAGGACTTATGGGACACTTTGGACGCGACAAGACATTCATTACGCTCTCCAAGAACTACTTTTAGCCCAAGATGTTCTGCGATGTCTCTCGCTACACCAACCGATGCTTGACATGTCGCAAAGCTAAGTCTAAAGCTCAATCCCATGGTCTCTATATGCCACTTCCTATACCGTATCACCCATGGGAAGATATTAGTATGGACCTTTTGCTTGGTTTTCCTAGAACTTGAAATGGCAAAGATTTTGTGTTTGTTGTTGTGGACCGTTTCTCTAAGATGGCACATTTTATTCCATGCAACCAGATAGACGATGCTTCACATGTTGCCAATCTCTTTTGTAGGTAAATCTTCCGTCTACATGGAGTACCAAAGACTATTGTTTCGGATCACGACGTCAAGTTCCTAAGCTACTTTTGGAAGACCTTATGAGCCAAGCTCGGCATCAAGCTCTTATTCACTTTGGCATACCATCCACAAACCGACGGCCAAACAGAGGTGACGAACCAAACGCTATCTACTCTCCTACGATTGTTGATCAAGAAGAACATCAAGGAGTGGGAAGAGTCTTGTCGTGGTAAACCACGGCCACCTCTAGGGCCATGAGCCCCTTGTGGTTCCGCATGGGGGATGAGCACATTACACAAAGAGCAGAGAATGTCGCACAGCACGACAGAGATCACATGGGCAATTTTACCCAGGTTTGGGCCGCCACGAGGTGTAAAACCCTACTCCTGCTTGATGAGGATATCAATGCCATTGTTACACCCACAACCCCTGCTGCTATACATACTGGACCAATTACTAGAGCTTGCGCCCGCTAATTAAATTATCAGGTACTTTCGTTTCTTGGTAATGATTCTATTGTTCATGAGAATATGATGCTGCATAAATTGGATACATTTGTCTTGCTTACAAATGAAGGGCCTAGCTGGGACAAGAGGGATGAACATTGGAGCAAGATCAAGCATGGAGATGATGGCACGTGCAATGAGAACAAGCACGAAGTTACATGTGATGATTTCTGAAGCCACCATAATGAGTGCATGAAGCCTTGGACGAAATATACAAGATGACACTTCATAAATTCATCCAGAGGCTATTATAGGTGCTGCGGGTCACCTTATTTTTGGGCCAGGCCTATGTGTAAGTGCATCTAGTGCCCCTTAGTGATTTTGGTGTATTTAAGACTTATACGTTAAGGGACTAATGCTTTCTTGAGTGTACACAGGTGTATAAGTCTATGAGGAGTTTGATATGTACAGAGAAAGTCGACCCCTAAAAATGAATGTCTTCAACTGAAGACTTTGGCTTTCTGAAGACTTTGAAAGTGAAGAAATTGGTGTGATCCTGAAGACTTGATATTCATGCAAGGATTATGAAGCGTGAAGACTTTTGTTTTCATAGTTTCATTTTCTCTTTCTTGAGTCATAGGAAACACGATACTGTTAAAGGGGGTCGAGGTTAAACTAAGGAAAAGTTTCCAAGTGATGCTCATCTCAAAATCCTACACCTACCAATCCTTTCGAGTGAAGCCATTGGAAATCTCATACAGTCCGATGAAGTTCTTTAGTGACAGAGACGAAGATCTTCTGGTCTCTGAGGAATTTGTTCTGACTGAGGAGTTAGGAATTCACCAGTGCGGATTGCCTACAAGTGAGGAACATGATAGGCCTGAGGAATTTGATAGCCAAATTTCCGACCATTGTTGTGCTACGCGCTAGCTGTCCCAAAATATCTACCCACCTAACGGTCATATCATTGAAGGGAATTTATGTCTTATCATGCCGGGCTGCTCCCTAGGCTATAAATAGCCGCCCCTACAACCACTAGCTGGTTGGCTGCTCCACGAGAAACTGACACTTGTCATAACGAGCGTCCCATCCTCCAAGGACTTTGAGCGAAAATCATCAAGTGAGGAAAACCCAAACCCAACACCTACAAACCCAAAGTGATTGAGCATCACTGAAGAGATTGTTCCTATGTGGAACCGACGCTTGTTACCTTTGAGGTCTGTGCATCCTCTAGACAGTTAGGCGTCATGGTCTAGAGCATCCAAGAGGAAATCATGGATCACCGAGTGACCAAGTCTGTGAAGGTTTGGAAGTCACCTGAAGACTTACCACGAGTGATTGGGCGAGGTCTATGTGACCTTAGATCATGGAGAATATGGTGAGGATTGTGTGTCCTCGAGTTTAAATACTCAATCGCTCCAACCAGACGTATGACTGTCACAACAGTTGGAACTGGTCTACCAAATCATCATCTTCACCAAGCTTTTTTTTTGCGGGGAATCATCTTCACCAAGCTACTGGTTCTATTTCTTCGACTCTTTTATTTCCTCATTTCTATGTAGAAGTACTTGATCATTACTGTTTGAGGACTTTGACTGAATACTTTCTCAATTTCCTCAATCCTATTTCTTCAGTCAGTTTGTCTTCAACCTGATTATCATGTGTTTACGCTACTTGAACTATGTGCTTGTTTTCATTTTATCATGATGACTGTGCCACTAGTCTGTTATGCTTGCATCTGAGTACTTATTCCGCTGCTAAGTAGTTTGTTGCTTAGGAATTTCCTCACCCTGAAATTCCTCAGTGACGAATTTGTAAAAATCGCCTATTCACCCCCCTTTAGTTGATATAACGCACTTTCAATTGGTATCAGAGCAAGGTACTCCCTTGTTCTATGTGATTTTGGTTTATCCGCCTGGAGTTTTAGTTATGTTAACTACAGGTATGATCAAGGTCTCTGCTGGGTGTCCTACCTTCGATGAGACGGACTGCCCCTACTGGAAGAATAAGATGCAAATGCATCTTGAGGCAATTGACAACGATCTCTGGTACGTTGTGGAAAATGGCATTCCCTCCGTCACTCCTACCATCAACGCTGTTGATGTGAAGAGATTCAGGCAACTCGACTCTCAAGTGAAGAACATCATATGTGTCCATCTGATCAAAGGGAAGTATGGCAGAGTGAGTGCTTTGGAGACTGCTAAGCTTATCTGGAATAGGTTGTCCAAGGTCAACGAAGGAGTCTCAACACAGCGTGACTATCGAGTTGACGTTCTTCGCAATCTCTTCAACTGCTTCAAAAGACTTGATAATGAAAATGTTTAGCAAACCTTCGATCGCCTCACTAACATTTCAAATGAGCTTCAAGCACTTGGTGCCACTGACATCACCGACCATGAGGTGGTGAAGAAATTGCTGAGATCGCTTGATTCCTCATTTGACACTCTGGCACTAATGATACAAGAACGTGGAGACTACAAGTCACTTGATCACGCTGATATCCTCGAGAGGCTAAACACTCATGAGTTCCAACTTGCTGAGAAGAGAGATCTCTATGGACCGAGCTATGGCAGATCACGTGCACTAAAGGCCAAGGCTGTCTCTGGATCTGAAGGTGAGGATTCTAGAAGCAGCCTTGGTGATCCTAAAGAACTGAGCTAGGAGCTAGCAATGCTCATGAGGAAATTCCAGAAGTTCTCAAGACGTGGTTGCTTCGGTAAATCGTCAAGAAGTGATGACATGAGATCGGATTCCTCATCCCGTGACTACAAGAAGAGAACTTGCCACAAATGCAAGAAACCCAGTCACTACATTACTGATTGTCCTTAATGTGAGAAGGAATCAAAGAATAAGAAATACAAGGATTACAGTTGTAATGACTCGAAGAAGAAGAAATATTCAAAGTCCTCATCATTAAAATCCTCACAGTCTTCATCTCACAAGAAGAATAGCTCCAAAAAGGCTAGGGCATTCATTGCCAAGGAAATGGACTATGAAGCCGAATCTGAGGAAAATGAGGAAGAGGAGGCATCTGAGGAGTCAGACTCTGGTGTGGCGAGCCTAGCCGTCACTACTGCTTTCATCAGCAAGTCCATCTTAAACTCTGAGGAAAATGACTTCGCCAACACTGCTGGCGACGGCAATGATGACTACGCTCCCACCTATTGCTTCATGGAAAAAGGTGCAAAGGTACTCAAATATCCCTCCTCTAAATCAAGTGAGGATGAATCTGACGAAAATCTCAAGCCTAGCTACTCTAAACTTGCTAAGATTTCTGTGAAACAATAAAAGGCTTTTGAAAAGGTTCAAAATATGCTAGACAAAAGGGATGACATGTTGGGTGAAGAAATGGATCGTGCTCAAACTTTGAATGAAAATCTTCAGAGACTTCACACTAAGTTTGATAACCTTGAGAGTCATCATAACACTCTCTTATCTGATCATGAGAGGCTTTCTTATGAATTTCTTCAAAGAAAGCAAGATCTTGAGCAGCTAAGGGTGAGTTATGAAGATCTTCAGAAGGAACACAATTCATTGCTTGCTCAACATATTAGTTCCACTCAGGTTGAATTCATTCAACCATGTTTGAAATGCATTGAACATGAATATGCTATTTCTTCACCTGAAAGTTCAAATGCTTCTATTGCTGCAAATTCTTCAAGTGTCTCTGCTATCACAAATTCCTCATCTGAGGATGCTACTAGTATCACTGACCATGCAGGGTTGAAGGAATTGTATGTGACAGGCATGTAAAAAAGCCTCAAAGGGCATCAGGTTGTTTGTGATGTGCTTAAAAAGCAGATCCTCAACAGTAACCCTAGGAAAGAGGGTATTGCCTGTGAGACGAAACTCAATGCTGATGGGACCTATTGGAAACCTGAGCAATATCCCAAAACCTCATGGGTTGCTGCAAAGGGACCTCCTGTAGATCCATCCACTTCATCTGGCTTTACTTGTGAATCTTCATATTCTTCTGATGAGTCATTTGACTCCAACTATAAACTGTTCAAAAATCAGAATGGTGAAGTGTTTGCTAGATATGTTGGCACTAACTACAAGAACAGCTCCCCTAAGAAGAAAATCTAGGTTCCCAAAAGGTGCCTTGAAAGTCTTCAGGTGAATGTCATCATGACACCACCTGTGAAGAATAGGAACCCAGATCAAACTCTTCATATGGACCAAAATCTTCATATGGATCCAAGTCCTCATATGGACCAAATTCCTCACGTGGATCAAATCCTTCATATGGATCTAGATCCTCATATGAACATCATTGTGCTAACACTTCTGTTTCATAGGGAAGATCTAAGGGTTATGAATATGTGCATTATTCTTCAAATCATTATGTTCATAAGTCCTCAAAGAATTTCTCTACTTATTCATATGCTTACTCTAACCCCTCTCCAGTGAAACGAAGTGGACTGGCTTCTATGCCACCTTTCTCTTATGGAGCTTGCAGAACGATGAACTCTTTGCCAACCCTCCAGATGTGGGTGGTGAAGAAAAATAACTAATCTCTTATGCAGGGTCAGGTATCCAGACGAACTTAAACGTCTGAAGAATTTGCTGAAGACCTGAATATAATTGAAAGGACGCAAGCTAATCATGAAGAAATGAATTTTCATTTCTCACGTCCTCATACTACTATATCTGTCTATTGCTTGATGAAATTGATCTGATGAATTTTATGTCATATTCTTCACTACTGAAGTATACGAGTTCATAAGATGCACTAATTCATCTGCAGGATGATCAACCCAAGTGGGTCCTCGACAGTGGATGTACAAATGACATGACTGGTGACAGGAACTTATTGATGGACACTATGTTATCTCCATCGCATCTGAAGCATATCACCTATGCTGACAAAGGCAAAAGAAAGGTATTGGGTCTAGGTAAGGTTGCGATCTCAAAGGATCGACACATGGACAAATTCATGCGTGTCGATTCCTTAGGGTTCAACCTCATGTCTGTCTCAATGCTTTGATCTTGATATGGTTGTTGTCTTTGGCAAGTATCATTGTGTTGTGATCATGGAAGCTAACAATTCCAAAGTCTTCGAAGGATTTAGGAGAGGATACTTGTATATTATTGATTTCTCTATAGGACGACAACCTGCTACGTGTCTACTTGCAAAAGCTTCAGAAGGCTGGCTATGGCATCGACGACTTGGTCATGCTAGCATGAGGAACTTGCACACACTCGCGAAGAAGAAGCATGTCATTGGCATCAAGGGTGTCAAATTCCTCAAGGATCATCCGTGTGGAGGTTGTGAAGCTAGAAAGATGACCAAGGCCAAGCATCCCTCAAAGACCATCATGAGTACCACTCGTCCATTTGAATTACTTCACATGGATCTCTTTGGCCCTAATCATTATGCCACATTCACTAATGTTGCATCTTTATATGGCTTTGTCATTGTTATGACTATTCTCGTTACACATGGGTGCATATCATCACTTACAAAACTAAAGTGCATGAAGTCTTCAAACGATTTTCCTCGAGGGCTTCAACCAACTTTGGTGTGAAGATCAAGCACATCAGAAGTGACAATGGGACTGAGTTCAAGAATACTGGTCTTGATTACTATATTGATGAACTTGGTATTACTCACGAGTTATCTACTCCTTATACTCCTCAGCAGAATGGCATCCTGGAGCGCAAGAACAGGACTCTTGTTGAGATGGTTCACACTATGCTTGATGAATACAAGACGCCTCCTTGCTTCTGGCCTGAGGCAATTGACACTGCGTGCCACATCATCAACAGAGTATATCTTCACAAATTTTTCAAAAGGACCTCATATGAACTCCTCACTGACAAGAAAGAGTTATTTCAAAGTCTTCGGTGCTAAATGTTTGATTAGAGATCCTCATCACAATTCTAAATTTGCACCGAAAGCACATGAAGGTTTTATGCTTGGTTACGGAAAGGACTCGCACACCTACAGAGTCTTCAATATCTATCACCACAAGGTTGTTGAAACTGTAGATGTGCGGCTCGATAAGACTAATGGCTCGCAAAGAGAGCACCTACCTCCTGTGCTAGATAAAATGTCGCTTGAGGAATCCATTAAGTTCACGGATACTGAGGATGTCATTCCTACCAAAGAATCTGCTGAAGAAGTCATTCTAGAACATGAAGAACATCATGCTGGTGCACCTAAGGAAAATGGATCTGAAGAAAATGTTGAGCCCCGTCAACGTCGTCAACTTGCTTATCCTCACGTTGCTAATGAAGTGCAGATTGAGAGAATCATCAATGACATCAAAGCACCAGGTCCTCTCACATGCTCGAAAGCTTCACATTTGTCTAACTTTTGTGGGCACTTTGCTTTTGTCTCTATCACAGAGCCGACCAAATTAGATGAGGCATTTCTGGATCCTGAGTGGATTCAAGCTATGCAAGAGAAATTACATCAATTCGAGCTCAACAATGTCTAGGAACTTGTCAAGCAACCAGAGCCACTCAAGCACAATA
This sequence comes from Triticum urartu, assembly GCF_056163025.1. Lineage (NCBI taxonomy): Eukaryota > Viridiplantae > Streptophyta > Magnoliopsida > Poales > Poaceae > Triticum > Triticum urartu. The sequence goes on from NC_141877.1 coordinate 233,037,764, forward strand.
TCATCGGTACCAAATGGATCTACCACAATAAGCTATATGAAAATGGCCTTGTGGTGAGGAATAAGGCACAACTTCTAGCTCAAGGCTACACACAGGTTGAAGGAATTGATTTCGATGAAACTTTTGCACATGTTGCTAGACTTGAGGCTATTCGCATATTTCTTGCTTATGCTAACCATCATAATATCAACTTATATCAAATGGATGTGAAAAGTGCATTCCTTAATGGTAAGCTTGAGGAAGAAGTATATGTTGCTCAACCCCCAGGTTTTGAAGATCCAAAGCATCCTTCAATAAGGCCCTATATGCCCTCAAGCAGGCCCCTCGGGCATGGTATGAGACTTTGAATGAATTCCTCATGAAGAAAGGCTTCAAACCCGGTTCACTTGACCTAACTCTTTTCACCAAAACCTATGATGATGAATTATTCGTGTGCCAAATCTATGTTGATGATATTATGTTCGGCTGTACTTATCAACGTTTGATGAGGACATTTATACCATTGTTACACCCACAGCCCCTGCTGCTATACATATTGGACTAATTACTAGAGCTCGCGCACGCCAATTGAATTATCAGGTACTTTCATTTCTTTGTAACGATTCTAATGTTCATGAGAAGATGATGTTGCCTAAATTGGATACATTTGTTTTGCTTACAAATGAAGGGCCTAGTTTGGACAAGAAAGATGACCTTGGAGCAAGTTCAAGCATGGAGATGATGGCATGCGCAAGGGGCTCAAGAACGGAGTTACGAGTGATGATTTCAGGACTTTGAAGCGACCCTAAGGAGTGCATGAAGCCTTGGACGAAATATACAAGATGACACTTCATAAATTTCGTCCAGAGGCTATTCTAGGTGTTGCATCACCTTATTATTGGGCTAGGCCCATGTATTTTCGAAATACTTAAGTATAGGTTGCTTTTAGAGTCCGTATGTGTGGGGAAACAAGAGGGTTGGTTTCGGACCCCTCCTCCAAGGGCCACGAAATTCCCCCCTCTTCCTCCATATATACAGCCCTTAGGGCGTCGTTTAGACTTTGGGTTTTGTTTAGATTAAAGTTCACCATAGCTGCAACTTTGCGTACTTCATTTGTGTTCAACGACCAGACAAAGGCGTCACAGAACCCCACCTTGATCAATAAAGCTTTCATCTTATATTCACAAATATCCATATTGCAATCTTATTTTTTTGCTTGTTCTTCGTTTGCCTGCAGGAAACACACCTTCGTGGTCAGGTTGATCGTGCTCCGGCGTGGTCAATAACCTCTCGGAGTTGTGTAAGTGCATCTAGTGCCCCTTAGTGATTTTGGTGTATTGAAGACTTATAGGTTAAGGGACTAAAGTGTTTATGAGTGTACACAGATCTATAAGTCTATGAGGAGTTTGATATTTACAGAGAAAGTCGACCCCTAAAAATGAAGTTCTTCGTCTGATGACTTTGGTATTCTGAAGACCTTCTGAAGACTTTGAAAGTGAAGAAAATGGTGTGACCGTGAAGACTTGGTATTCATTCGAGGAACATGAAGCGTGAAGAATTTTGTTTTCGTAGTTTCATTTTCTCTTTCTTGAGTCATAGAAAACACCGTACTGTTAAAGGGGGTCGAGGAAATACTAAGGAAAAATTTCCAATTGATGCTCAACTCAAAATCCTACACCTACCAATCCCTTCAAGTGAAGCCATTGGAAATCTCATATAGTTCAGTCAATTTCTTTAGTGACAGAGACGAAGTTCTTCTGGTCTCTGAGGAATTTGTTCTGACTAAGGAGTTAGGAATTCGCCAGTGCGGATTTCCTACACAGTGAGGAACATGATAGCCCTGAGGATTTTGCTACTCAAAATTCCGACCGTTGCTGTGCTATGCGCCAGCTGTCCCAAAATATCTATCCACCTAACGGCCATATCATTGAAGGGCATTTATGTCTTATCATGTCGGGCTGCTCCCTAGGCTATAAATAGCCGCCTCCTACAACCACTAGCTGGTTGGCTGCTCTGAGAGAAACTGACACTTGTCATTTGAGAGCAACCCATCCTCTGAAGACTTTGAGCGAAAATCATCAAGTGAGGAAAAACCAAAAACCCAAAACCCAAACACCTACAAACCCCAAGTGATTGAGCATCACTGAAGAGATTGATCCTGCGTGGATCCGACGCTTGTTACCTTTGAAGACCGTGCTTCTTCCAGACGGTTAGGCGTCATGGTCTAGAGCATCCAAGAGGAATTGTGGATCGTCGAGTGACCGAGTTTGTGAAGGTTTGGAAGTCGCCTGAAGACTTACCATGAGTGATTGGACGAGGTCTGTGTGACCTTAGTTCAAGGAGAATATGGTGAGGACTGGGTGTCCTGAGCTGCGTGTTCAGGACTGGGTGTCCGGGACTATGTGTCCTCGAGTTTAAATACTCAGCTGCTCCAACCGGACATACAACTGAGACAGCAGTTGGAACTGGTCTACCAAATCATTGTCATCACCAAGCTGACTGGTTCTATTTCCTCAACTCTTTCATTTCCTCATAACTGTGTTGTGTGCTTGTTCATATCTGTGTTTGAAGACTTTGACTGAAAACTTTCTCAATTTCCTCGGTTCAATTTCTTCAGTCTATTTGTCTTCATCCTGTGTTATCCTGTGTTTACGCTTCTGTACTCTATGCCTGTCTTCATTTCATCATGATGACTATGCTTGTATTCTGTTATGTTTACTTTTGAGTACTCATTCCGCTGCCGGTAGTTCTTCGCTAAGGAATTTCCTCACCAGCAAATTCCTCAGTGAAGAATTTCATAAAAATCGCCTATTCACCCCCCTCTAGTTGATATAACGCACTTTCAAGTTGGTTTAGCGATTGCTAAGGTGCGATGTCCTCGCACGTTCGTAGTCGGATCGTCAAAGTCGACTTCCTCCAAAACGATAGCCACCATCTCATCGAAAGACGGGACACCTTTGCCTCTATCAAGTGGTATCAGATTTCCGGGTTGCTCGGTGGGATTTTACTGTTTTTCGTAGTTTAGATCGAGTTTGTTCTTCATACCTATAGTCCACGAAAAAGCCAACAAAAATTAGGGTTAGTTCATCATATCCGAACTAGTCTCAGCCTTTGCATAGTATTTTCAGTATTTTGCTTTGTTGAATTTGCGGTTGCATCGTCGTGTCTAGTTGCTGGTCTTAGAGTCTAGTCTTTTAGAGTTTTGAGTTCTGGTCATAAGTTGTCACGCCGTCGTCGCACCATCATCATCGCCCCTGCCATCTACCACCACCGCTTATCCGCCACCGATCCATCTCCATATACCATCACCAATCCGTATCCATATACCACCACCAATCCGTATCCATATACCACCACCAATCCATATCCATATACCTTCACCAATCCGTATCCATATACAACCACCGCTGCCATATCCTACCACCATATATCTACCACCAATCTGAGTTCCTTTCATATTAGGCTTGTTTTCGAGATCCATCTAATTTCCGTTTCGTGTTTCCTTGCCTGAGTAGGTTTCGAAAAAAAAAGTCTGGAGACCCCCGGGCAGTTTTTAGGCCAAAATTTTCGCAGGCAAAAATATTTTTACCTATCCTATTTTTAGGCTTTTCTGAGTCTTTTGAGCCACGTGCCATCATAGTGATTTTTTGTCGCACTTTTTCGTCGTCGCTGCCCTGATTTCGAAAAAAAGTAAAAAAAAACCGTGCCCATCCTATCAGTTTGACGAGGGAAGAGTTTTGAGACACTCGCCATTATAGTGATTTTTTCGCAAAAAAAAGAGGAGCGCAAAAAAACAGAGCGAAAAAAAGTTCCAGAGTGTGCTTTTCCCTTGTTTAAGTGCAGCGCCGTGATTTTGTTAGTGTTCTAAGCTCGCGTCTCTAGCACGGTCTAGCCTAGGACCAGCACAGTACCATCGTTGAGTGTTTATTCAACTTTGCATCTCTGAATTGATTATTGCTGACCCTTTTTGCTACCATATTATAAGCCTTCCCAGCTCCACATACATCTACATCATGCGTTTGACTCTCCCTGGTAATCGCTCTATCCAAGCTTTCAGAGTTTTGACTACAACGGTTGCTGATCACCACCTACTGCTTGGTAAGAACTGGTAAGAGTTTGAGATTCGCTTCACGGATTTGTGACTGTCCACCACACCATCACCACCACTTCCTAGTAGTCTGTAAGATCATATTCTTGTGTCTTTCTATTGCTGCTAACCATGGTAGGATCACAAGCCGACGAGACTGACTGGGAGAACATGACAAACAAAGAGTTACATGATAAGTTTCAGCAAATGATGAGTGGATAGGTGGAAGATGTGCTAAATAGATTTGAGGAGGCCATGGAGAAGATAGATGGCATTGAGAAGGCGTTCGAAACAAAGCTCGATAACAAGTTTAATGAATTGCTCGCGCGTCTTCCACCACCCGCTGCACCTGTCACACCTCTACAACAACAACAACAACAACAACATCGTCTTCCAAATCAAGTGGGACGATCACAACGCGTTCCCATTGAGCCTGGTCAAACTTCTAGTGCTGTTGTACCTACTGTTGGTGCTTCTGTAGCTCCTGCTGCTACTGCAGAGGTGGAGGACCACGACGAGGATGAGGTTGATCAAAATCAAAACTACATGCAACCACCAGCACCACCACCACCAGGTCGTCCTCATGCATATCATCGCAATGGTAGGGCTGCACCACCACCTGAGGTACGAGATCATGACCATCTTCCTAAACTGAAATTGAATATTCCACCATTTAAGGGTAGATATGTTCCTGATATATATCTTACTTGGGAGTTAGAAACTGAACAACATTTTACATGTTTACAATATCCTGAGGAGGGACGTGTTCCTGCTGCTGTTTGTGCTTTCACTAGTTTTGCATGTGTTTGGTGGTCTGAAGATTGTAGATTATATCCCATTCCAGCTACTTGGGCTGCTTTGAAAGCTGCTATGCATACTCGTTGAGTTCCACCTTATTATCAACGTGAATTACTTCAAAAATTGCAGCGCTTAAGACAAGGAAATTTTTTGTAGAAGAATATTACCAGGAATTACAAACTGGCATGATTAGATGTGGTATTGTTGAGGAGAATGAAGCTATGCTTGCACGTTTTATGGGTGGATTAAATAGAGAGATTCAGACCATTCTAGAGTATAACGAGTATACTAATATCACTCGTTTATTCCATCTTGCTTGTAAAGCTGAACGTGAAGTGCAGGATCGACAGGCATTGGCGCGAACTAACTTTTCTGTAGGTTGATCTTCATCATGGACACCACGTGCATCCTCTACTTCCACTGGACCAACACCTCCATCAGGTGCCACCTCCAGCCGTGATACAAGAAAGCAAGCACAACCACCACTATCTGCCAAGAGCACACCTGCTGGGCCTGTGCAGAGCTCTTCTTCTTCCATGGCATCAACAGGGCACACAAGTGATATTATTTGTCGTCGTTGTAAGGGAAGAGGACATTTTGCGAGAGAATGCAAATCTCAGAGTGTGATGATTGTTACTGAGGATGGTGGGTATGAGTCCGCTAGTGACTATGATGAGGAGACTTTGGCTCTTATTACACATGAAGAACACGGTGGAGATGATTCTGATCATGAGACGCAATACATGGCTGCTGAAGATGCTGACAGGTATGAATGTTTAGTTGCTCAATGTGTTTTGAGTGTGCAGGTTACAGAAGCTGAGCAAAATCAGAGGCATAATTTGTTCCAAACAAAGGGAGTTGTGAAGGAACATTCTGTTCGCGTCATCATAGATGGAGGGAGCTGCAATAACTTGGCTAGCATGGAGATGGTGGAGAAGCTACCTCTCACCACAAGACCAGATCCACATCCTTACTACATCCAATGGTTCAAAAACAACGGCAAGGTTAAGGTAACACATACTATTCGTGTGCATTTTAGTATCTCTACATATGCTGATTATGTTGATTGTGATGTGGTACCTATGCAAGCATGTTCCTTATTACTTGGTAGACCATGGCAATTTGATAAAAATTCTGTACACCATGGTAGAAACAATCAGTATACTCTTGTTCATAAGGATAAAAATATTACTTTGCTTCCTATGACTCCTGATTCCATTTTGAAAGATGATATTAATAGAGTTAATAAAGCAAAACAGGAGAAAAATAAGATTGAAAATCACATTGTGGCAAAAGAATTTGAGCAACAAATGAAGCCTAATAATAAACCATCTAGTGTTGCTTCTGAAATTAAATTGAAAAGTGCATGTTTACTTGCCACCAAATCTGATATTGATGATCTAGATTTTAGCAAATCTGTTTGCTATGCTTTTGTGCGCAAAGAGGCATTATTTTCATTCGAGGACGTGCCCTCCTCTTTGCCTCCTGCTGTCACTAACATTTTGCAGGAGTTCACTGCCGTCTTTCCACTAGACGTGCCATTGGGATTACCACCTATTCGAGGGATTGAGCATCGAATTGACTTAATTCCCGGTGCATCATTACCCAACCGTGCACCATACCGTACCAATCCAGAGGAGACGAAGGAGATTATGTGTCAAGTACAAGAACTGCTTGACAAAGGTTATATACGTGAATCCCTTAGTCCTTGTGTTGTTCCTATCATTTTAGTGCCGAAAAAGGATGGTACGTCGCGTATGTGCATTGATTGTAGAGGCATTAATAATATTACTATTCGTTATCATCATCCTATTCCTAGGCTAGATGATATGCTTGATTAATTGAGTGGCTCTACAATATTCTCCAAAGTTGATTTGCGTAATGGATACCATCAAATTTGTATGAAATTGGGAGATGAATGGAAAACAACATTTAAAACTAAGTTTGGATTATATGAGTGGTTAGTCATGCCTTTTGGGTTAACTAATGCACCTTGTACTTTCATGAGATTAATGAACGAAGTTCTACATGCTTTCATTGGACGATTTGTGGTAGTTTACTTTGATGACATATTGATTTATAGCAAATCTTTGGAGGAACATTTGGAACATTTACGTGCTGTTTTTATTGCTCTACGTGATGCACGTTTGTTTGGTAACCTTGGAAAGTGCACCTTTTGCACCGACCGAGTATCTTTTCTTGGCTATGTTGTTACTCCATAGGGAATTGAAGTTGATAAAACCATGATTGAAGCTATTGAGAGTTGGCTGCAGCCCAAAACAGTCACACAAGTGAGGAGTTTCCTTAGCCTCGCTGGTTTCTATAGGCGTTTTGTGAGAGATTTCAGCACCATTGATGCACCTCTCAACGAGCTTACAAAGAAGGATGTGCCTTTTGTTTGGGGTACCGCACAGGAAGAAGCCTTCACGGTATTGAAAGATAAGTTGACACATGCTCCTTTACTCCATCTTCCTGATTTTAATAAGACTTTTGATCCTGAATGTGATGCTAGTGGAATTGGATTAGGAGGTGTGTTATTACAAGATGGCAAACATGTTGCATACTTTTCTGAAAAATTGAGTGGGCCTAGTCTAAACTATTCTACTTATGATAAAGAATTACATGCTCTTGTTCGGACCTTAGAAACATGGCAACATTATTTATGGCCCAAGGAATTTGTTATACATTCTGATCATGAATCTTTGAAACATATTAAAAGTCAAGCAAAACTGAACCGTAGACATGCTAAATGGGTTGAATTCATTGAGACTTTCCCTTACGTCATTAAACACAATAAGGGTAAAGAAAATGTTATTGCAGATGCATTGTCTCGTCGTTATACTATGCTTTCACAACTTGACTTTAAAATATTTGGTTTGGAGACCATCAAAGATCAATATGTGCATGATGCTGAATTTAAAGATTTTTTGCAGAATTGTAAGGAAGGGAGAACTTGGAACAACTTCGTTCTTAACGATGGATTTGTGTTTCGTGCTAACAAGCTATGCATTCCAGCTAGCTCCGTTCGTCTTTTGTTGTTGCAGGAGGCGCATGGAGGAGGATTAATGGGACACTTTGGCGTCAAGAAGACGGAGGATATGCTTGCTACACATTTCTTTTGGCCAAAGATGAGAGGGGATGTTGAGCATTTTGTTGCTCGCTGCACTACATGTCAAAAAGCTAAGTCACGACTCAACCCTCATGGTTTATATATGCCTTTGCCTGTACCTAGTGTTCCTTGGGAGGATATATCTATGGAATTTGTTTTAGATTTACCTCGAACAAAGAAGGGGAGGGATAGCATATTTGTTGTCATGGATAGGTTCTCGAAAATGGCACACTTTATACCATGTCATAAAACCGATGATGTTGTTAATGTTGCTGATTTGTTCTTTCGTGAAATTATTCGCTTGCATGGTGTGCCAAATACTATTGTTTCAGATCCTCATAATAAATTTCTTAGCCACTTTTGGAGATGTTTATGGGCTAAGTTGGGGACTAAACTGCTTTTTATTACTACTTATCACCCCCAAACTGATGGACAAACTGAAGTAGTTAATAGAACATTGTCTACTATGCTTAGGGCTGTTTTGAAGAATAATAAGAAAATGTGGGAAGAATGCTTGCCTCATATTGAATTTTCTTATAATTGTTCATTTCATTCTACTACTAAGATGTGCCCTTTTGAAATTGTGTATGGTTTCCTACCTCGTGCACCTATTGATTTGTTGCCTCTTCCATCTTCAGAGAAGGTTAATTTTGATGCTAAAGAATGTGCTGAATTGATTTTAAAAATGCATGAGTTAACTAAGAAAAACATTGAGCGTATGAATGCTAAATATAAACTTGCTGGAGATAAGGGTAGAAAACATGTTGTGTTTGCACCTGTAGATCTTGTTTGGTTACATTTGTGTAAGGATAGATTTCCTAATTTGCGCAAATCAAAGCTAATGCCACGTGCTGCTGGTCCTTTGAAGGTGTTACCGAAAATAAATAATAATGCATATAAACTTGAGCTGCTTGCAGATTTTGGGGTTAGTCCCGCTTTTAACATTGCAGATTTGAAGCCTTATTTGGGTGAGGAGGAAGAGTTTTCGTCGAGGACGACTTCATTTCAAGAAGGGGAGGATGATGAGGACATCGATACCATTGTTACACCCATAGCCACCGCTGCTATACATACTGGACCAATTACTAGAGCTCTCGCACGCCAATTGAATTATCAGGTACTTCCATTTCTTGGTAACGATTCTAATGTTCATGAGAATATGATGCTGCCTAAAGTGGATACATTTGTTATGCTTACAGATGAAGGGCCTGGCATGGATAAGAGGGATGAACACCGGAGCAAGACAAATCATGGAGATGATGGCATGCGCAAGGGGAACAAGAACGGAGTTACAAGTGATGCTTTTAGGACTTTGAAGCCACCATAAGGAGTGCATGAAGCCTTGGACGAAATATACAAGATGCCACTTCATAAATTTCATCCAGAGGCTATTCTAGGTGCCGCGTCACCTTATTATTGGGCCATGCCCATGTATTTTCGAAATACTTCAGTATAGGCTGTTTTTAGAGTCCATATGTGTGGGGAAATAAGATTTAGGGTTGGTTTCGGACCCCTCCTCCATGGGCCAAGAAATTCCCCCCTCTTCCTCCATATATACAGCCCTTAGGGCATCGTTTAGACTTTGGGTTTTGTTTAGATTAAAGTTCATCATAGCTGCAACTTCGCGTACTTCATTTGTGTTCAACGACCAGACAAAGGCGTCACAGAACCCTACCTTGATCAATAAAGCTTTCATCTTATATTCGCAATATCCAGATTGCAATCTTAGTTTCTTGCTTGTTCTTCGTTTGCCTGCAGGAAATAGACCTTCGTGGTCAGGTTGATCGTGCTCCGGCGTGGTCAATAACCTCTCGGAGTTGGTTTAGTGATTGCTAAGGCGCGACGTCCTCGCATGTTCGTAGTCGGATCGTCAAAGTCTACTTCCTCCAAAATGATAGCCACCATCTCATCGAAAGATGGGACACCGTTGCCTCTATCAATGTTACACTGACGAATTTGCCTATATGATGAGTGAGGAATATCAAATGTCTATGATGGGAGAATTGAAATTCTTCTTAGATCTTCAAATTCATCAACAACTCAACGACATCTTCATATCTCAGGAAAAATACCTCAATGATGTTTTAAGGAAATTCGGCATGCAAGATTGCAAAGGCGTCAAAATCCGTATGCCAACAAATGGCCATCTATGCACTGATGAAAATGGTATAGACTTCGATCAAAAGGTATACCACTCCATGATTGGCTCTTTATTGTATCTATGTGCATCTAGGCCAGATATTATGCTTAGTGTTTGCATGTGTGCCCGTTTTCAAGCTACACCGAAGGAATCACACCATAAGTCTATGAAGCATATTCTTCGATATCTAGCTCACACACCAACAGTTGGATTATGGTATCCCAAGGGCTCGGCTTTTGATCTCATTGGATATTCTAACTCTGACTATGTTGGTGATCATGTGGACCCCAAGTCAACATCAGGCACATGCCATTTCCTCGGACGATCCTTAGTATGTTGGTCCTCGAAGAAGCAGAACCGCGTATCACTCTCTACTGCTGAAGCTGAGTACATTGCTGCTGGTTCATGCTGTGCTCAATTGCTATGGATGAAGCAAACCCTCAAGGACTACGACATCAATGGGAAGAATGTGCCACTCTACTATGACAATGAGAGTGCCATCAAGATTGCTCATAACCCAGTTCAGCACTCAAAGACAAAGCACATCCAGATTCATCATCATTTTCTTCGAGATCATGTGTTGAAGGGTGACATCTCTATCGAGCACATGAAGACTGAAGAACAACTAGCCGATATCTTCACAAAGCCCTTGGATGAGAAGAAACTTAGCAAGTTGCGGTGTGAGCTGAATATCTTAGAATATTCAAATGTTCTTTGAAAAGGACACACATCCTAACACTTATGCAAATTGATGACTTAGATGTGCAACACACGAAGTAACACTTTTCTTCAATCAATGAAGACTAACACTCTAAGTGTGAAGAAATTAATGAAGAATTTGATTCTCAGAGCCCTACGACAATTGTACGTGGCGTCTGAAATAATCATTCTTATACGGTGGGTTACACCTTTTGTTTGGGGTACCGCACAGGAAGAAGCCTTCACAGTGTTGAAAGATAAGTTGACACATGCTCCTTTACTCCAACTTCCTGATTTTAATAAGACTTTTGAGCTTGAATGTGATGCTAGTGGAATTGGATTAGGAGGTGTGTTATTACAAGATGGCAAACTTGTTGCATACTTTTCTAAAAAAAATTGTGGGCCTAGTCTGAACTATACTACTTATGATAAAGAATTATATGCTCTTGTTCGGATCTTAGAAACATGGCAACATTATTTATGGCCCAAAGAATTTGTTATACATTTTGATCATGAATATTTGAAACACATTAAAAGTCAAGCAAAATTGAACCGTAGACATGCTAAATGGGTAAAGAAAATGTTATTGCTGATGCATTGTCTCGCGTTATACTGTGCTTTCACAACTTGACTTTAAAATATTTGATTTGGAGACCATCAAAGATCAATATGTGCATGATGCTGAATTTAAAGATTTTTTGCAGAATTGTAAGGAAGGGAGAACTTGGAACAAGTTCATTCTTAACGATGGATTTGTGTTTCATGCTAACAAGCTATGCATTCCAGCTAGCTCCGTTCGTCTTTTGTTGTTGCAGGAGGCGCATGGAGGAGGATTAATGGGACACTTTGGCATCAAGAAGACGGAGGATATACTTGCTACACATTTCTTTTGGCCAAAGATGAGACAGGATGTTGAGCGTTTTGTTGCTAGCTGCACTACATGTCAAAAAGCTAAGTCACGACTCAATCCTCATGGTTTATATATGCCTTTGCCTGTACCTAGTGTTCCTTGGGAGGATATATCTATGGACTTTGTTTTAGGTTTACCTCGAACAAAGAAGGGGAGGGATAGCATATTTGTTGTCGTGGATAGGTTCTCGAAAATGGCACACTTTATACCATGTCATAAAAGCGATGATGATGTTAATGTTGCTGATTTGTTCTTTCGTGAAATTATTCGCTTGCATGGTGTGCCAAATACTATTGTTTCAGATCGTGATACTAAATTTCTTAGCCACTTTTGGAGATGTTTATGGGCTAAGTTGGGGACTAAACTGCTTTTTAGTACTACTTGTCACCCCAAACTGATGGACAAATTGAAGTAGTCAATAGAACGTTGTCTACTATGCTTAGGGCTGTTTTGAAGAATAATAAGAAAATGTGGGAAGAATGTTTGCCTCATATTGAATTTGCTTATAATCGTTCATTGCATTCTACTACTAAGATGTGCTCTTTTGAGATTATGTATGGTTTCCTTCCTCGTGCACACATTGATTTGTTGCCTCTTCCATCTTCGGAGAAGGTTAATTTTGATGCTAAACAACATGCTGAATTGATCTTAAAAATGCATGAGATAACTAAGGAGAACATTGAGCATGTGAATGCTAAATATAAACTTGATGGAGATAAGGGTAGAAAATGTGTTGTGTTTGCACCTGGAGATCTTATTTGGTTACATTTGCGCAAGGATAGATTTCCGGATTTGCACAAATTAAAGATAATGCCATGTGCTGATGGTCCGTTGAAGGTGTTAGAGAAAATAAATGGTAATGCATATAAACTTGAGATGCCTACAGATTTGGGGGTTAGTCCCACTTTTAACTTTGCAGATTTGAAGCCTTATTTGGGTGAGGGAGATGAGCATCCGTCGACGACGACTTCATTTCAAGAAGGAGAGGATGATGAGGACATCAATACCATTGTTATACCCACATCCCCAACTACTATACATACTCAACCAATTAGTAGAGCTCGCGCACGCCAATTAAATTATCAGGTACTTTCGTTTCTTGGCAATGATTCTATTGTTCATGAGAATATGATGCTGCCTAAATTGGATACATTTGTCCTTCTTACAAATGAAGGGCCTAGCCGGGACAAGAGGGATGAACATTGGAGCAAGATCAAGCATGGAGATGATGGCATGCGCAATGGGAACAAGAACGGAGTTACAAGTGATGATTTCAGGACTTTGAAGCCACCATAATATGTGCATGAAGCCTTGGACGAAATATACAAGATGCCACTTCATAAATTCGTCCAGAGGCTATTATAGGTGCTGCGTCACCTTATTTTTGGGCGATGCCCATGTAATTTCGAAATACTTAAGTATAGACTGTATTTAGAGTCCGTTTGTGTGGAGAAATAAGAGTTAGGGCTGGTTTCGGACCCCTCTTCCAAGGGTCACGAAATTCCCACCTCTTCCTCCATACATACAGCCCTTAGGGCATCGTTTAGACTTTGGATTTTGTTTAGATTAAAAGTTCGCCATAGCTGCAACTTCGCGTACTTCGTTTGTGTCCAACGACCAGACCAAGATGTCACAAAACCCCACCTTCATTAATAAAGCTTTCCCATTTTATTCGCAATATCCAGATTGCAATCTCAGTTTCTTGCTTGTTCTTCGCTTGCTCATAGGAAATAGACCCTCGTGGTCAGGTTGATTGTGCTTCGGAAGTTGGTTTAGCGATTGCTAAGGTGCGACGTCTTCGCACATTCGTAGTCAGATCGTCAAAGTCGACTCCCACAGAAAACGGTAGCTATCTCATTGAAACATCATGACACCTTCGCCTCTATCACTGCTTTTCGTGGATTGATGGTGGATTGTGGTGGAAGCACAACGCCCTTGCCCGGCAGGGCTGCCCCGTGGCGAGAGCAGCTATGCGTGTATGAGTGTACAATGGTCCGAATCCCTTCTACGATTGCCACAGGCCTCCTTTTATAGATCAAGGGGTCACCACAATGGCAAATTAGTCATTGAGCACTGATTTGATAGAAAACAATTCTATCATACCTAACTCTGCAGGCAGGGCAGAGCGCATTAAATTCCCCGCTTAATGTCACATCATGGTCTGCCCGGCAAGCCTTGCCGGGCTGTTCGGCCACCTTCTCCCCTGCCTGCATGACACGTCTCAGGACGGGTGTCATTTGGAGGTTATTTCCATAGGAAGTGGCTGCCATGTGGCAAGAAACAGCCACTTAGTCACTTGGGGGCTTGACACCGCACCGATCAATGATATGCGTCGCAGTGAGGTGGAGTGGTGAAGCCTTGGCGGGGTAGTTTGCCTTCGAAGGGCTCGGCAGGCCTGCCGGGATAGTCTTGAGGTTTGCCTTCGAGGTAACCTTGATCGTCAGGCTCGCCTGCCTGGCAAGGGAGGTTTTCCCTTAGTGGTGTCTTGCTCCTTTGGCCTGACTTGGTCTTCTTGATCCGCACTCTGATTCCTCAAGGAGTTGATCACTTGTGCTTGGTCTGGTCTTGGATATTGCAATCTTGCTTGGTGGTTTTGCTGTCCGTGCACAAGTCAGGAGGAAAACATACACCCCTGTTTGTGTACCCCGATAGAAGCCCTCGGGCCTGAGCCATACGTGTCGGCCCCAAACAGTGCACGGACATGTGGCGAGAGAGTGATGCGCGTGTAGTGCTACTTCTTGTGCTTGTGTTGGTTTTTCCCTTAAAGAGGAAAGACTAATGCAGAAAAGTAGAGATAAGTATTTCCTTCAGTCAGAGAACCAAGGTATCAATCCAGTAGGAGACAACGCACAAATCACCAATACATGCACAAACAATCAAACAACTTGCACCCAACGCGATAAAGGGGTTGTCAATCCCTTCATGGTCACTTGCAAAAGTGAGATCTGATAGAGATAGATAAAACTAAACAAAAGCTAAAGTAAATATATTTGGGTTTTTTGGTTTATAGATCAGAAAGCAAAAGATTGCAAAATAGTAGCTCGGAAACTTATATGATGGAAAATAGACCCCGGGGCCATATGTTTCACTAGAGGCTTCTCTCAAGATAGCAAATAATATGGTGGGTGAACAAATTACTGTCGAGCAATTGATAGAAAAGTGCAAAGTTATGATGATATCTAAGGCAATGATTATGAAATATAGGCATCACGTCCGTGTCAAGTAGACCGACTCCTGCGTGCATCTACTACTATTACTCCACATATCTACCGACTCATGCCTGCATCTATAGTATTAAGTTCATCAAGAATAGAGTAAAAAATTAAGTAAGATGACATGATGTAGAGGAATAAACTCAAGCAATATGATGTAAACCCCATATTTTTATCCTTGATGGCAACAATACAATACGTGCCTCGCTGCCCCTTCTGTCACTGGGAGAGGACACCGCAAGATTGAACCCAAAGCTGAGCACTTCTCCCATTGCAAGAAAAACCATTGTAGTAGCCAAACCAAACCGATAATTCGAAGAGAATTACAAAGATATCAAATCATGCATAAAAGAATTCAGAGAAGATTCAAATAATATTCATAGATAAGTTGATCCTAAATCCATAATTCATCGGATCTCGAAAAACACGCCGCAAATGAAGATTACACTGGATAGATCTCCAAGAACATCGAGGAAAACAAGGTATTGATAATCAAAGAGAGAGAAGAAGCCATCTAGCTATGGACCCGTAGGTCTGAGGTAAACTACTCACGCTTCATCGGAAGGGCAATAGAGTTGATGTAGAAGCCCTCTGTGATCGAATCCCCCTCCGGCAGGATGCCAGAAAAGCCCCCAAGATGGGACCTCACGTGAACAGAAGGTTGCAGCGGTGGAAAAGTGTCTTCGTGGATGCCTCTGGTGGTTTGGGAATATATGCGAATATATAGGAGGCAGAACTAGGTCATGGGTATCACGAGGGGCCCACAAGACAGGGGGCATGCCCTACCCCCCTTGTCGCCGCCTCGTGGCTCTTCTGAATTGAACTCCAAGCCTCCGGGGTGTCTTTCCAAGAAAATCCATCATGAAAGTTTTATTCCATTTGGACTCCACTTGGTATTTCTTTTTTGCGAAACTCAAAAAAAGGGAAAAAAGAAACTGGCATTGGGCTCTAGGTTAATAAGTTAGTCCCAAAATAATATAAAATAGCATAATAATGGATATAAAACATCGAAAACAGATAATATAATAGCATGGAACAATCAAAAATTATAGATACGTTGGAGACGTATTAAGCATCCCCAAGCTTAATTCCTGCTCGTCCTCGAGTAGGTAAATGATAAAAATAGAATTTTTGATGTGGAATGCTACCTAACATATTTATCCATGTAATTTTCGTTATTGTGGCATGAATGTTCAGATCCATAAGATTCAAAACAAAATTTTAATATTGACATAAAAACAATAATACTTCAAGCATACTAAGAAGGCAATTATGTCTTCTCAAAATAACATGGCCAAAGAAAGCTTATCCCTACAAAATCATATAGTCTGGCTATGTTGCATCTTCATCACACAAAATATTCAAAATCATGCACAACCCTGATGACAAGCCAAGCAATTGTTTCATACTAATTTTCTCAAACTTTTTCAACTCTCACGCAATACATGAGCGTGAGCCATGGACATAGCACTATAGGTGGAATAGAATATGGTGGTTGTGGAGAAGACAAAAAGGAGATAGTCTAACATCAACTAGGTGTATCAACGGGCTATGGAGATGCCCATCAATAGATATCAATGTGAGTGAGTAGGGATTGCCATGCAACGAATGCACTAGAGCTATAAGTTTATGAAATTTCAAAACAAAACTAAGTGGGTGTGCATCCAACTCGCTTGCTCATGAAGACCTAGGGCAATTTGAGGAAGCCCATCATTGGAATATACAAGCCAAGTTCTATAATGAAAAATTCCCACTAGTATATGAAAGTGACAATATCGGAGACTCTCTATCATGAAGATCATGGTGCTACATTGAAGCACAAGTTTGGTAAAAGGATAGTAACATTGCCCCTTCTCTCCTTTCTCTCATTTTTTTATTTTGGGCTCTTTGGCCTCTTTTTTCTCTTTTCTCTTTATTTTTCGCCTGGAGTCTCATCCCGACTTGTGGGGGAATCATAGTATCCATCATCCTTTCCTCACATGGGACAATGCTCTAATAATGAAGATCATCACACTTTTGTTTACTTAAAACTCAAGAATTACAACTCGATACTTAGAAAAAAATATGACTCTATATGAATGCCTCCGGCAGTGTACCGGGATGTGCAATGAATCAAGAATGACATGTATAAAAATTATGAACAGTGGCTTTGCCAAAAATACTATGTCAACTACATGATCACGTAAAGCAATATGACAATGATGAAGCGTGTCATAATAAACGAAACAGTGGAAAGTTGCATGGCAATATATCTCGGAATGGCTATGGAAATGTTATAATAGGTAGGTATGGTGGCTGTTTTGAGGAAGGTATATGGTGGGTGTATGGTACCGGCGAAAGTTGCGCGGTACAAGAGAGGCTAGCAACGGTGGAAGGGTGAGAGTGCGTATAATCCACGGACTCAACATTAGTCATAAAGAACTCACATACTTATTGCAAAAATCTATTAGTTATCGAAACGAAGTACTACGCACATGCTCCTAGGGGGATAGATTGGTAGGAAAAGACCATCGCTCGTCCTCGACCCCCACTCATAAGGAAGACAATCAATAAATAAATCATGCTCCGACTTCGTCACATAACGGTTCACCATACGTGCATGCTACGGGAACACGAACTTTAACACTAGTATTTCTACAATCCACAATTACTCACTAGCAAGACTCTAAAATCACCATCTTTATATCTCAAAACAATCATAAGGAATCAAACTTATCATAGTATTCAATGCACTTTATATGAAAGTTTTTATTATATCCCTCTTGGATGTCTATCATATTAGGACTAAATTTATAACCAAAGAAAATTACCATGCTTTTTAAAAAGACTCTCAAAATAATATAAGCAAAGCATGAGAGTTCAACAATTTCTATGAAATAAAGCCACTGTCGTGCTCTAAAAATATATAAGTGAAGCACTAGAGCAAAATTGCCTAGCTCAAAAGATATCAGTGAAGCACATAGAGTATTCTAATAAATCACGATTCATGTGTGTCCCTCTCAAAAGGTGTGTACAGAAAGGATGATTGTGGCAAACTAAAAAGAAAAGAATCATATCATACAAGACGCTCCAAGCAAAACACATATCATGTGGTGAATAAAAGTAAAGCCTCAAATAAAGTTACCGATAGCCGAAGACGAAAGAGGGGATGCCTTCTGGGGCATCCCCAAGCTTAGGCTCTTGGTTGTCCTTGAATATTACCTTGGGGTGCCTTGGGTATCCCAAAGCTAAGGCTCTTGACACTCCTTATTCCATAGTCCATCAAATCCTTACCCAAAACTTGAAAACTTCACAACACAAAACTCAACACAAAATCTCATAAGCTCTGTTAGTATAAGAAAATAAATAACCACTTTTGGTACTGTTTTGAACTCATTCTTTATTTATATTGGTGTAATATCTACTGTGTTCCAACTTTTCCAAGGTTCATACCCCCCGATACTACCCATAGATTCATCAAAAATAAGCAAACAACACATAGAAAACAGAACCGGTCAAAAACAGAACAGTCTGTAGTAATCTGGATACTTCGAATAGTTATGTAACTCCAAAAATTCTAAAAAATTATGAAAGCCTGGGAAATTTGTGTATTAATCTTGTTCAAAAAGAATCAGTATTTTATCAGGCTTTTGTTAAAAGTGAGAATTTTTTTTCTGAGCTCAAAATTTTCTGTTTTTTAGCAAGATCAAATCAACTATCACCGTAAGCCATCCCAAAGGTCTTACTTGCCACAAACACTAATTAAAACACAAAAACACATCTAACCAGAGGCTAGATGAATTATTTATTAAAAAATATAACCAAAAAGCAAAGAAAAAAATAAAATTGGGTTGGCTCCCAACAAGCGCTATTGTTTAACGCCCTTAGCGAGGCATAAAAACACAAATATATCTAGGTATCATCATCTTTGGTATACAATCCATAAGTGGCTTTCATAATAGATTCATAAGGAAAATTAATTTTCTTTCTAGGAAAGTGTTCCATGCCCTTCCTTAACGGAAATTAAAATTTAATGTTTCCTTCTTTCATATCAATAATTGCACCAATCATTCTAAGGAAAGGTCTACCAAGAATAATAGGACATGTAGGATTGCAATCTATATAAAGAACAATGAAATGTACGGGCACATAATTCCTATTTGCAACAATAAGAACATCATTAATCCTTCCCATAGGTTTCTTAATAGTGGAATCCGCAAGATGCAAATTTAAAGAACAATCATCAAATTCACGGAAACCTAGCACATCACATAAAGTTTTTGGAATCGTGGAAACGCTAGCACCCAAATCACACATAGCATGGCACTCATAATATTTAATATTAATCTTAATAGTAGGTTCCCACTCATCATAAAGTTTTCTAGGGATAAAAACTTCCAACTCAAGCTTTTCTTCAAAAGATTGCATCATGGCATCAACGATATGTTTAGTAAAAGCTTTGTTTTGATTATAAGCATGAGGAGAATTCAACATGGATTGCAACAAGGAAATACAATCTATTAAAGAACAATTATAATAATTAAATTCCTTGAAATACAAAAGAGTGGGTTCATTGCTACTTAAAGTTTTGAACTCTCTAATCCCACTTTTATCAATTTTTGCATCAAGATCTAAAAACTTTGAACCATTGGGACACCTTTTAACTAAAGTTGACTCATCTCCAGTCCCATCTTATCAAGATTTATATTGGAAAACAAAGATTCAATAGGAGTCACATCAATCACTTTAAGATCTTCACCATTATTTAAAGACTCCGGTTTAGCAGCCATCGTATTTACTAAGGTAGCTTGTTTATTAGAAATTTGGCCTACTAAAATTTCAAGATGAGCAAACTGAGATTTCAAACCATAAAATTCCTAAGACATATCATCGAGCTCTTTATTCATATACTCCATAAAATTTTCTACTCCTTAAGCTCGTTTCTAAAGAAACTATTATGCTCAAATTGTAAAGACATGAAGCTCCTAACATTATTTTCAATTTATTCCAACCTCCTAAAGTAAGGATCAACGTTCTTTGGTTGAGCCATAAAGGCAGGCAAGCACACCAACGCACGGGAAAACAAAATGCAAACGGAAAAGATGAACGAAAGAGGGGCGAAGAAGAATGCAAATCTTTCCGAAAATCATTTTAGAAGTGGGGGAGAGGAAAATGAGGGGCAAACGGCGAATAATGTAATGCCAGATATGAGAGTTTTATGATGGGTACTTGATATCTCCTCGGCAATGGCGCCCGAAATTCTTCCTGCAGCTTCTTGAGCTTGCATTGGTTTTTCCCTTGAAGAGGAAAGGGTGGTGCAACAAAGTAGAGATAAGTATTTCCCTCAGTTAGAGAACCAAGGTATCAATCCAGTAGGAGACAACGCACAAATCACCAATACCTGCACAAACAATCAAACAACTTGCACCCAACACAATAAATGGGTTGTCGATCCTTCACGGTCACTTGCAAAAGTGAGATCTGATAGAGATAGATAAAACTAAACAAAAGATAAAGTAAATATTTTTGAGTTTTTTGGTTTATAGATCAGAAAGTAAAAGATTGCAAAATAGTATATCAGAAACTTATATGATGGAATAAAGAACCGGGAGCCATATGTTTCACTAGAGGCTTCTCTCAAGGTAGCAAATAATACGGTGGGTGAACAAATTACTGTCGAGCAATTGATAGAAAAGCGCAAAGTTTTGACGATATCTAAGGCAATGATTATGAAAAACAGGCATCATGTCCGTGTCAAGTAGACCGACTCCTGCCTGCATCTACCACTATTACTCCACACATCGACTGACTCCTGCCTGCATCTAGAGTATTAAGTTCATGAAGAACAGAGTAACGCATTAAGTAACATGACATGATGTAGAGGAATAAACTCAAGCAATATGATGTAAACCCTATCTTTTTATCCTTGATGGCAACAATACAATACGTGCCTCGCTGCCCTTTCTGTCACTGGGAGAGGACACTGCAAGATTGAACCAAAAGCTAAGCACTTCTCCCATTGCAAGAAAAGCCAATCTAGTTGACCAAACCAAACTGATAGTTCGAAGAGAATTACAAAGATATCAATCATGCATAAAGGAATTCAGAGAAGATTCAAATAATTTTCATAGATAAGCTGATCATAAATCCACAATCAATTGGATCTTGACAAACACATTGCAAAAGAAGATTACATCGGATAGATCTCCAAGAACATCGAGGTGAACATGGTATTGAGAATCAAAAAGAGAGAAGAAGCCATCTAGCTACTAGCTATGGACCCGTATGTCTGAGGTAAACTACTCACGCTTCACTTGAAGGGCAATAGAGTTGATGTAGAAGCCCTCCATGATCGAATCCCCCTCCGGTAGGATGCTGGAATAGGCTCCAAGATGGGATCTCACAGGAATAGAAGGTTGCGGCAGTGGAGAAGTGTTTTCGTGGATGCCTCTGGTGGTTTGGGAATATATGTGAATATATAGGAGGCAGAACTAGGTCAGGGGAGTCATAAGGGGCCCACAAGGCAGGGGCGCGCCCTACCCCCCTTGTCACCGCCTCATGACTCTTCTGTCTTGAACTCCAAGTCTCTGGGGTGTCTTTTGGTCCAAGAAAAATCATCGAAAGTTTTATTTTGTTTGGACTCTGTTTGGTCTTCCTTTTGTGTGAAACTCAAAAACAAGGAAAAAATAGAAACTGGCACTGGGCTCTAGGTTAATAAGTTAGTCCCAAAAATAATATAAAATAGCATAATAATGCATATATAATATACAAAATAGATAATATAATAGCATGGAACAATAAAAAATTATAGATACGTTGGAGACGTACCATGCAGCGGTTTGTCATGATAACCAGTCAATCCAATGTCCACTTCGCGCAATTACCGCAGGTCATGGGGTAGTGGGAGCACAGCAGTTAATGTGAAACCGTAACTTCTGAAGAGTTGTGCCCTCCCCCGCATCTTTTCTCTTAAGAGGAAAAATTGCGAAAGGGCACTACTAATTCATCGTTCGCTCCGCTCCCCCTCCATCTTCTTCGGCAAGCCAAGCAACTGCCCTTCCTCCTCGTCCGCGCTCGCCACCGTTCTCTTTCTAGCTTCCTTCTCTATTCCCGCCATAGCCCAAAGAGATGTATAAGAAGGCCGCTGCCCCCAAAGGGAAGCGGGCGACTGCCGTGCAGGAGACGGCCGTCGGAGGAAGCAAGAAGAGAGCGTCGGAGCTGGACAAGAAACGACGGGGAGACGTGGTCTTCTTCCCGTCGAATCTGGACAATGGCGTTTTGCAGGCAAGGTACAAATACCTGTGGGGGAGGGAAGTCCCGGAAGGGCACGACGCACCCAAGGTCCTGGTAGAGGGGAAAGACGACCCGCCAGATTCATATTGATTCTTCTGTGCGTATTTCATTTGCGTCCTCTGTCCCCTCCTTGAATTTCTTCGAAGCCATGATGATGATCTATGAATTTCACCTTCTTGATTTCACGCCGAACGCAATGGCGTGCATGGCGATCTTTGCCCACTTGTGCGAGAACTTTGTTGGGGTTGCCCCCAATGTCGACTTGTTTAGGCATTGTTTCGTCCCGCGAGTGGAGAGCAAAGTCCATCATTCCGGGAATATAAGTTGGATGCCTTGGGTGGCGAGGGGGAATTAGGGCTATCTCCATGGCCTACAGCGTGGTAGATGGGAGGAATGGAGGGCAGATTGGTGCTGGATTCAAGATGAGGAAGCCCCAGAATTCTGCCAGGCACGAGAAGAGTGCGTTGTGCGAGATAATGTGTGGAAAGAATTTGGCCTCACAGATGACAGGCTTCGCCCGACAATAAACATGATCACCCACTTAAAGGTTACTGGGCTGACCATCAAGCATGTGGGGGCCGACTTTCTTTGACGCCACATTGCGCCTCTACAGAAGAGGGGACATACCCGCCTGGCTGTATGGAGACGCTGCAGATAGGATGAGGTTGCTTTCGGGTTTGACCAACAATCTGTCAGTCTATGGCCATGCTTGGTTGTGCCAACAACTGTTTGGCAGCCTCAGGCCGTTCAAGTTGCCGGCAAGCATCATACCACTGAATGTCAACTCCGCCCAGGATCAGATCCTAAAATGGATGCCAGATTGCAATGCTCATGGAGTTTCAGGTGATTGGGGGTTACCCGCGCTCGATGAAGAGCTCGCGTGGTCCTCCAGCCTGGTGGAGAAGGATACTAGGGAGGAGACCAACATGTACAAGCGTACTTCCAAGGTGGATGAGGCGTATATAGGATGTGGCTCGAGGAAGACAGGGCATTTTGCGCCACCGCAAAGGCAAAGGCTGAGAAGGAATCAGAGAAGAAGAGGGAGGTTGATGACGAAGGTTCCTCCCACGACAGGGACGAGGCGCAAGCCATAGAGGAAGCTACCGGGGACGATCCTGCCAGGAGCGAGCTTGGCGAGAGCGAACCTGTTGGGGAAGAGCCTGTCGAGGATGAGCCTTCTGGGATTGAGGCCCTGTACACTGTGACGACAAAAGGCCCAGGAGGAAGAGGGGGTTGAAGAGGTGGAGGAGCCCGCGGAGGAGTGGCTCATGGTAGGCCCTCAAGCCCCTGAGCCAGTTTTGGACCAGCGTCCTCGTAGGCGGGTTGCCAATCGGGGAACGGCGGTTCCCGATCCTGCGCCTGTCGCCAAGCAGGTGAAGAAGATTGCCTCCAAGAGCAACAAGCAGGATGTGGTGCACTGGCAGTCCTCCCGCCTTCCCGGGGCTAAAACCCCTCCCGCCAAGCAATCTGTGGCTGCGGGAGTTGATTCCAGCTCCCAGTCTCGCTCGAGCTCCCCATAGAACTCCTCCTCATCGGAGTCTCCTGCGCCTCGGCAAGGTTCAAAGCCGCCGGGAAGTTCCATTCCCCTACCCCAGAAGAGGGGCCGGACGCCCTCACCGCCCATTGAGTTTGAGCTGAACTCCATGCCCACCAATGAAGAGTAAGAGAGAACAATCCCCATTTTCTTGTAGTAGCTTCAGTATGCCTGCTTGCTCTTGTTAAATGATCTTTTGCTTGCTACTTTTGTCAGGGAGGAGGAGGAGGAGGAGACGGAGACTCTCATCCACCGGTCTAAACGGCTCAAGCGCGCAGAGCCGCCGAAGATGATGGAAGGCACGGGTCTGGCAGGGAGTAGCACAAACAACCCACCACCAAGCCCCCAGCTCAGCCCCCGGTACAAAAGCACGGGATTGGCCCCTCCTGTGAGGAGTGATGGAGGAGAGCTACCAACCTCTTCGGCTGGAAGAAGAGGAGAGATGACCCAGGACGAGCCCCTCCAGGAAGGACTTACCTCGCCTGCCTATCGGGTCGAGGAGCCCCCGACGATAACTTCAGCGGGAGAGCTTGCCCAGGACGACGCATTCGTTGTCGCGGGAGGAGACGAAAACTATGGCCCGGCAACTGATGTTGCTGGGAAAACTGAGGCTTCCGCCTGGCAAGCTTTGGGTAATTCGTGTGATCTTTTCTCCCTCCCACTCTTTCTTTCTTCTCTTTTACCATCTTGCTTCATGCTTCGGGCTTCTCTAACACTTCTACCTCTTGATTTTTGCTTGGTGTCTTCGCTTGCAGATCCTTAGGCCAAAGAGCCTGAACTGCTGGAAGAAGTGGCGATCATAGGGAGAGACGCCGCGGATGAAGCCGCCAAGATCACCGCCGTGGAGGGGCAGGAACATACTACCGGGAGTGTCCATGAGCCTGTGACAGAAACGGAGCAGATCCTTGTCGGTGCGCCAAGGACAGGGGCGACGACCGAGGAGAAGATTCCCCTCCAAAACATGGACCCCCTCCCCTCATTTGGCACTGTGGCGGGGACCTCGCAGCCACCCTCGAGCTAGTTGGCGTTGGTGGTCGCGCAGCCTGGGCTCGGAGCCCCCGGCTCATCAGTGGCGACGAGCGTGGAACTTGACGAAGAGCTCCAGCGCATTCTTGCGTCGTTGTATCAACGGTTCGAAGAGGTCGATGATTCTTTTGCTGCAGTGATGGACTTGTCTTTTATGGAGTCCATTACAGCGAGCATTAAGGGGATGTAGGGCCGGCACAGCCAGAAATGGCAGGCACTCAGGGATCAATGCAAGTCTGCCAACAAAGTGGATTAGCAACTGAGGGACAAGGGTAGAGAGCTACGCGACTCGCATAGCAAGCAGTTCCAGGTCCTGATGAGACAATCTCGATGGCCTGGGAGGATGTCATTGCCCGGGAGGCTCGCATGGCGGAGCGCAAGGCGCTTCTGGATGCCAGAGAGCAGAACATCTCTTCTTGGGAGGAGAATCTTGAGCTCACCCTCCATGCCAAGGACGATGATCTGGAAGCCCTCGTGCAGCAGCGCACCAAGGAGCTAGAGGACAAGCACAAGGCCGCTCTGGATGCCCTCATTGCTGATTCTACTACCCAGCTGAAGAAACTTGCTGATGACCTACCCGCTGCTTCCTCTACCAAGACTGACCTCGACCAACAAGTGACCAAGCCGTCGGAAGAGTTTGCCGGGAGTGCCAAGGAGGTCTCGACCCTCAAGGAGGAGGCGCAGAAAGCAGAGATCCTTCTGAAGGATGTACAAGTGGAACTCTCCTCTAAGAGCCAAGGCCTTGAGACTGCCAACGACACCATTGAAGATCCAAAGGCCAGGATTGGCACCTTGGAGAGCTCGGTAGAATCTAGCGAGGCCCGTGAGCAGCAGCTGACAAAAGATCTGGATACCGCAAGGCGTCTCCGGAAGGATGCAGAGGACAAGCTGGCGAATAATTCCGAGCAGGTTGACCTCTGGATCAAGAGCTTGATTGATGTTGCCGAGCGCCTCACTTCTCAGACTACAGCGATGGGCTAGAAGGGCCAGTCTTTTCGGCTAGCAGGCAAGAGGTCCCGAGCGTCAAGCTAGTGGTCTTCTTCAACGAGCTGATTGACAAGCTGAAGGTGCATGAAGAGGGAAGGGCCGGTCGCTTCATGACCAAATCCCGGAAACTTGCCCGCGGTGCCCTCTTCATGGTTTTGAGCAATATCGCCTGCCGCCATCCGGACCTCGACCTTGCCGATGGCTTCAAGAAGCCGCCGGAGGGCGCGGACATCCCTGCTGCCGAGTAAAAGGCTGCCCCCTCGCTGCCAAAGTCCTTTCTATCCCAACATCTCCACATAGTCGCCAGGCCCGGTGCTGAACCATTCCCATCACTGCACTGTCCTGTAACAAAACATGATGCATGCCCTGTGTTTAGACGTCATTTTATTTGTGCTTGCATGGAACTGATGTTTTTTCTCAATCTTAATTGCGTGTTTATCCTTCTAGAGTTCACCCGCCAGTGTTTGTATGATTAGTCCCTATGCATGTTTTGGTTGCCTGTCGGTATCATATTTGTCCTGATTGTTGTAAGGGGTTGGCCCTTAGCGTTCATCTTGGCGTGGATGCATCCCGGCAGGTTTTTCCTTGGTAGTTTTCGACGCAGCCACTCATTTTGCGAGCAGGCTCGGAACAGAACAAGGGTGCAGACAAAAAAGCTAGCAAGGTGCCATTACACGAACGATTTCCTCATACGAACACTATAATACACAAGGGATAGACAAACCCAAAATCTTAAATTCATAAAGGAGTAATGACTGCATGGACTTAGCTTTTGTCCTTGTTTCCTCCCATTCCCTTCAACTGCGAGTGCTTGTCGCGCTCGCATGCTTCGGGAAGGATGGATGCCGTGAGCATAGCTCTCTGGTTCCCGGTAGGGGCCGATAGGAAACCATATGTATCTTGTGGACGGTAGGACGCGGTGCAAGGTACGACTGGTTACTCTCTCCTCCCATCCATACTTTTCAAACAATCTGGTGGCGGCTGGCATAGAAGTCACGCTAACGTGAACGGCCTTTCCGGAGCGCACTTGCCGGGGCGTCGATCAACGGATTCGCACCAGCACTCTACTCAGGATTTCCCTAAGCAAGGGAAAAGTTGAACCGAGTTTTGCATGGTACTCATCGACATTGCTGATGCTAAAACCCAGAGTGGCTCGATTGTCGATAAGTGGGAGCGGCGGAAAGAGAAACCTCATACCTATACACTTTGATCCTTTCCCTTGGACGGGGATGGTATGGCGATCACGCCGCCCAAACCACAGGAGTTGTCTCGCCTCCGCCATTACTGATTCTCGCTCTGCAGCAGCTGTGGCAGAGGGAGACGATGGAGATTGAACAGGGTGTGGGGGAAGCGACATCGCTCCCCCTCTCTTTTCCCATCACCCCCGCCTTTTCTTGGGCGTCATAGATGATGAAGCCGTTGATGCAGAAATTCATGATGAAGATGGTGTGCTGCATACGCTTCTTGGGTTCGCCCAACCACTTTCCCCTACATGGCACGCCAAAGATATCGTGAGAAACCACGTCCACCTATATGGGGCGATGAGCCCCTTATGGTTCGGCATGGGGGACGAGCACATTGCACAAAGAGCGTAGAACATTGTGCAGCACGACAGAGATCACACGGGCAATTTTACCTAGGTTCGGGCCACCGCAAGGCATAAAACCCTACTCCTGCTTTTGGTGGATTGATGGTGGATTGTGGTGGAAGCACATCACTCTTGCCTGACAGGGCTGCCTCGGGGCGAGAGCAGCTATGCGCGTATGAGTGTACAAGGGTCTGAAGCCCTTCTACGGTTGCCATAGGCCTCCTTTTATAGATCAAGGGGTCACCACAATGGCAAATCAGTCATTGAGAACTGATTAGATAGCAAACAGTGATATCGTACCTAACTCTGCTGGTAGGGCAGAGTGCATTAAATGCGTCGCTTAGTGTCACATCCTGGCCTGCCTGGCAAGCCTTGCCGGGCTATTTGGCCACCTTCTCCCCTATCTGCATGACACATCTCAGGATGGGTGTCATGTGGAGGTGATTTCCATAGGAAGTGGCTGCCAGGTGGCAAGAAACAGCCACCTAGTCACTTGGGGGCTTAACACCACACCGATCGATGACTTGATTCACTGTGAGGTGGAGCGGTGAAGCCTTGGTAGGGTAGTTTGCCTTCGGAGGGCCCGACAGGCCTGCCGGGACGGTCTTGAGGTTTGCCTTCGGGGTAACCTTGACCTCGCCAGGCTCTCCTGCCCGACAAAGGAGGTTTTCCCTTAGTGGTGTCTTGCTCCTTTGGCTTGACTTGATCTTCTTGATCCACACTCCGATTCCTCAAAGAGCTGATCACTTGTGCTTGGTCTGGTCTCGGATGTTGCAATCTTGCTTGGTGGTTTTGCTGTCCGTGCACAAGTCAGGGGGAAAACATACACCCCTGTTTGTGTACCCCGACAAGTGTCTACCCATCGTCAAGTACGGCTACAACTACGCAAGACATTCGACTACCTGCAAGTCCCCCTTCGAGGTTGTCTACGGCTTCAATCTATTGTCCCCATTGGACATTCTACCTCTACCCATACAAGAGCGCATCAACATGGACGCAAGTGCTAGAGCGAGCTATCTCAAGAAGGTGCATGAAGATACAAGGCACACAATCTAGCGCCAAGTCCAATGCCTCGTGACCAAGATCGATATCAACAAGAACCCCATGATATTCAACAAAGGAGATCTTGTGTGGCTACACCTTTGCAATGAATGCTTCCCCGACGAACGCAACTCCAAGCTTCTACCTCGAGCCGATGGACCCTTCAAGGTGGTAGAACGCTACGACAACAACACCTACAAGATCGACATCCCACGCGACAAGTACTCCGTAAGCGACATATTCAATGTCAAGGTTCTCTCTCCCTACCATGGTGATGAGGCTTTTGATCCAACGTCGAATCTTTCCCAGGGGGGGAGATGATGCGGAGCATCCTACTATCATCCCCATGGACCTACCTTCGTCTCCTATGACACCACATGGACCAATGACAAGAGCTCGAGCTATCGAAACTAAGGTGAACTCATTCCTCTCTGAACTACCACTTTCTACATGTGAGACATGGCTACTACCTCAAGTGGAGACCTTATGTGTGATCAGGTACTTAGAGGAAAGCCACGGAGCAACTACATCCATCAGACAAGACGACGATGACACCAAGTACAAGGATCAAGAGAAGAAGTTGCCAGAAAACCTACAGCCACCGGACGACTGGACCGAACGTCCGACGCCTGAAGCACCAGCCAGCCATCCCAAGTCCCTGCCAGCGTACGATATAGTGGCCGGAGGACCGACACGGTCCGAACGTCTGACACCTCCCAACCGTTGAACGACTGAGCCCCTCCGGACATCCAGTGTCACCCAACAGAAGGGAAATTAATGGAACTCTGAAGACCTCCAGACGACCGACGACCGGATATCTGATCCCTACCGGAAATCCGACGCTGACCAATCCGAGCTAAAACACCGGACGTCTGATCCCTATCGGACGACCAGACCCTCACGAGCCGCCAGACATCCGGTAGCTGCCGGACGACCGACACCTGTCTGCGCACAGCGTGTTGGGCCGAGGACCATGTACCCCTTTGTCCACTTAGACTTTAAGCACTCCTCCTTCTCCTCCCTCTTTCTAGGGTTAGCAAAGGATTATCACATTTTGGAGATAGAGATTTGCTCATCCACTTGATACATACTCCATTGGAGACTGAGGCCTACAGGAGAAGACCCCAAGTGGATTTAAGACCCCACAAGGGAAGATCCCCTCGTGGATTCGAGACCCCATCTCTGGATCGGGAAGAACTACCGCCTCTTGTATCGTCCTTTATTGTGTTTGAATCTTGTATCACTCTTTGTGTTCATGGATCTAGCACATGTGTGATTGTTCTCTGGTTGATTTGAGTGTTTCCCCTCGTGATTTCCCTTGTGTTTTCCCTCATGTTCATCGTGTTCCTTATAGGATCCCCTCCATTTCGTGAAAGATCGACCCTAGGGTTCCCACCCTACATCACTTACTGGTGGGTCCCATGTCTGTTCTCTCTCTCCTCCCCTTCTATGTTTAGACACACGGGCAAACATGAAGAACCCGTGGCGGTGTTGCCGTTGACCGTATCTGGACGCGTCCACAAGTTATGGCACCAGTTTTCATGTACTACTAGTAGTATATGTAACAAGTTTAGGAACAAAAGTGACCGTGACGGACAAGTTAGGCTAGTAGTAGTACTATTTATCTACCAATAATTAAATGCATGGATAATTTTTTATATTTTTGACTTTCTATAATTAATTTGATACGGCTCTAGCAGAACATTCAATCGAACAAACCATAGGTTTCATTCAGGCTGACTGCAACTTTACATTCATACCACGATCGAACTAAAATAAGTGAAAATGATAAATCCCAAACATTCAGATTTTCAGCATGGCAATCCGAACGTTTTTCATGGCATATTTAGATCACGCGGTGGCGGCGGAAGCGTCTTGCGGCTGGAAGCGGCTCCTCTGTCGTGCTCCATGTGTCATCAGGCCACTGCCTGGCGACGACGGCGGCGTCTTGCACCATTGTTGGCGTACTCCTGGACATTGGCCATAGCTTCAAGGAAGGCCAGAATGTTCTGGACTTCGGTCTCTAGGAGCTAGTCAACTGGCGGGAGGCGGTAACTAGTGTTGGTGCAAGGAAGTGGTTAACAGCGGCGATCCATGCCGCTGATGGGAGTAGTAGCACCAGCATGGGTGAAGGAAATATGCCCTAGAGGCAATAATAAAGTTATTATTTATTTCCTTATATCATGATAAATGTTTATTATTCATGCTAGAATTGTATTAATCGGAAACATAATACATGTGTGAATACATAGACAAACAGTGTGTCACTAGTATGCCTCTACTTGACTAGCTCGTTGATCAAAGATGGTTATGTTTCCTAACCATAGACATGAGTTGTCATTTGATTAACGGGATCACATCATTAGGAGAATGATGTGATTGATTTGACTCATTCTGTTAGCTTAGCACTTGATCGTTTAGTTTGTTGCTATTGCTTTCTTCATGACTTATACATGTTCCTATGACTATGAGATTATGCAACTCCCGTTTACCGGAGGAACACTTTGTGTGCCACCAAATGTCACAGCGTAACTGGGTGATTATAAAGGTGCTCTACAGGTGTATCCGAAGGTTCTTATTGGGTTGGCGTATTTCGAGATTAGGATTTGTCACTCCGATTGTCGGAGAGGTATCTCTGGGCCCACTCGGTAATGCACATCACTATAAGCCTTGCAAGCCTTGCAACTAATGAGTTAGTTGTGGGATGATGAATTACGAACGAGTAAAGAGACTTGCTGGTAACGAGATTGAACTAGATATTGAGATACCGATGATTGAATCTCGGGCAAGTAACATACCGATGACAAAGGGAACAACGTATTTTGTTATGCGGTTTGACCGATAAAGACTTCGTAGAATGTGTAGGAGCCAATATGAGCATCCAGGTTCCGCTATTGGTTATTGACCAGAGACGTGTCTCGGTCATGTCTACATAGTTCTCGAACCCGTAGGGTCCGCACGCTTAAAGTTCGATGACGGTTATATTATGAGTTTATGTGTTTTGATGTACCGAAGGTAGTTTGGACTCCCGGATGAGATCGGGGACATGACGAGGAGTCTCGAAATGGTCAAGATGTAAAGATCGATATATTGGACGACTATATTCGGACACCGGAAAGGTTCCGAGTGATTCGGGTATTTATCAGAGTACCGGGGAGTTACGGGAATTCGCCGGGGAGTGTATGGGCCTTATTGGGCTTTAGGGGAAAGAGAGAGAGGCAGGCCGCATGCCCCCCAAGGCCTAGTCCGAATTGGACTAGAGGGAAGGGTTGCGCCCCCTCCTTCCTTCTCTTCTCTTTTCCCTTTCCTTCTCTCCTACTCCTACTACTTGGAAGGGCTCCTAGTTCTACTAGGAAAGGGGGAATCCTACTCCCGGTGGGAGTAGGACTCCCCTAGGGCGCACCATAGAGAGAGCCGGCCCCTCCCCTCCTCCACTCCTTTATATACGTGGCCAAGGGGCACCCCATAGACACAACAATTGCTCTCTTGATCTCTTAGCCGTGTGCGGTGCCCCCCTCCACCATAATCCACCTTGATCATATCGTAGCAGTGCTTAGGCGAAGCCCTGCGTCGGTAGAACATCATCATCGTCACCACGCCGTCGTGCTGATGAAACTCTCCCTCAACGCTCGGCTGGATCAGAGTTCGAGGGACGTCATCGAGTTGAACGTGTGCAGAACTCGGAGGTGCCGTGCGTTCGGTACTTGATCGGTCGGATCGTGAAGACGTACAACTACATCAACCGCGTTGTGCTAACGTTTTCGCTTTCGGTCTACGAGGGTACGTGGACACACTCTCCCTCTCGTTGCTATGCATCACCATGATCTTACGTGTGCGTAGGAAATTTTTTGAAATTACTACGTTCCCCAACAGTGGCATCCGAGCTTGGTTTTATGCGTAGATGTCATATGCACGAGTAGAACACAAGTGAGTTGTGGGAGATATAAGTCATACTGCTTACCAGCATGTCATACTTTGGTTCGGCGGTATTGTTGGATGAAGCGGCCCAGACCGACATTACGCGTACGCTTACGCGAGACTGGTTCTACCGACGTGCTTTGCACACAGGTGGCTGGCGGGTGTCAGTTTCTCCAACTTTAGTTGAACCGAGTGTGGCTACGCCCGGTCCTTGCGAAGGTTAAAACAGCACCAACTTGACAAACTATCATTGTGGTTTTGATGCGTAGGTATGAACGGTTCTTGCTAAGCCCATAGCAGCCACGTAAAACTTGCAACAACAAAGTAGAGGACGTCTAACTTGTTTTTGCAGGGCATATTGTGATGTGATATGGTCAAGACATGATGCTAAATTTTATTGTATGAAATGATCATGTTTTGTAACCGACTTATCGGCAACTGGTGGGAGCCATATGGTTGTCGCTTTATTGTATGCAATGCAATCGCCCTGTAATGCTTTACTTTATCACTAAGCGGTAGCGATAGTCGTGGAAGCATAAGATTGGTGAGACGACAACGATGCTACGATGGAGATCAAGGTGTCGCGCCGGTGACGATGGTGATTATGACAGTGCTTCGGAGATGGAGATCACAAGCACAAGATGATGATGGCCATATCATATCACTTATATTGATTGCATGTGATGTTTATCTTTTATGCATCTTATCTTGCTTTGATTGACGGTAGCATTATAAGATGATGTCTCACTAAATTTCAAGAAAAAGTGTTCTCCCTAAGTATGCACCGTTGCCAAAGTTCGGCGTGCCCAGACACCACGTGATGATCGGGTGTGATAAGCTCTACGTTCAAATACAACGGGTGCAAAACAGTTGCACACGCAGAATACTCAGGTTAAACTTGACGAGCCTAGCATATAACAGATATGGCCTTGGAACACTAAGACCGAAAGGTTGAGCGTGAATCATATAGTAGATATGATCAACATAGTGATGTTCACCATTGAAACTACTCCATCTCACCTGATGATCGGACATGGTTTAGTTGATATGGATCACGTGATCACTTAGAGGATTAGAGGGATGTCTATCTAAGTGGGAGTTCTTAAGTAATATGATTAATTGAACTTAAATTTATCATGAACTTAGTCCTGGTAGTATTAGCATATCTATGTTGTAGATCAATAGCTCGCGTTTAGCTCCCCTGTTTTATTTTTGATATGTTCCTAGAGGAAACTAAGTTGAAAGATGTTAGTAGCAATGATGCGGATTGGATCCGTGATCTGAGGTTTATCCTCACCGCTACAAAGAAGAATTATGTCCTTGATGCACCGCTAGGTGACAAACCTATTGCAGGAGCAGATGCAGATGTTGAACGTTTGGCTAGCTCAATATGATGACTACTTGATAGTTTAGTGCACCATGCTTAAACGGCTTAGAATCGGGACTTCAAAGACGTTTTGAATGTCATGGACCATATGAGATGTTCCAGGAGTTGAAGTTAATATTTCAAGCAAATACCCGAGTTGAGACATATGAAGTCTCCAACAAGTTCTATAGCTAAAAGATGGAGGAGAATAGCTCAAGCAGTGAGCATGTGCTCAAATTGTCTGGGTACTACAATCACTTGAATCAAGTGGGAGTTAATCTTCTAGATAAAATAGTGATTGACAGAATTCTCTAGTCACCATCACCAAGTTAGTAGAACTTCGTGATGAACTATAATATGCAAGGGATAACGGAAATGATTCCCAAGC
The DNA here is from genome assembly GCF_056163025.1 of Triticum urartu. NCBI lineage: Eukaryota > Viridiplantae > Streptophyta > Magnoliopsida > Poales > Poaceae > Triticum > Triticum urartu. The sequence goes on from NC_141877.1 coordinate 233,071,818, forward strand.
TCTTCGTGATGCTGAAATTGACGAAGGTAGAAATCAAGAAAAGCATCAAGTGTTGATGGTAAACAAAACCACTAGTTTCAAGTAAAGGGACAAAAGGAAGAAAGGGGAACTTCAAGAAGAACAGCAAGCAAGTTGCTTCTCAAGTGAAAAAACCCAAGTCTGGACCTAAGCCTGAAACTAAGTGCTTCTACTGCAAAGGGACTGGTCACTGGAAGCGGAACTACCCCAAGTAATTGGCGGATAAGAAGGATGGCAAAGTGAACATAGGTATATTTGATATACATGTTATTGATGTGTACTTTACTAGAGTTTATAGCAACCCCTCAGTATTTGATACTAGTTCAGTTGCTAAGAATAGTAACTCGAAACGGGAGTTGCAGAATGAACAGGGACTAGTTAAGGGTGAAGTGACGATGTGTATTGGAAATGGTTCCAATATTGATATGATCATCATCGCACACTCCCTATACTTTCGGGATTAGTGTTAAACCTAAAATAAATGTTATTTAGTGTTTGCGTTGAGCATGAATATGATTGGATCATGTTTATTGCAATGCGGTTATTCATGTAAGTTAGAGAATAATTGTTTTTCTGTTTACATGAATAAAACCTTCTATGGACATACACCCAATGAAAATGGTTTGTTGGATCTCGATCGTGGTGATACACATTTTCATAATATTGAAGCCAAAAGATGCAAAGTTAATAATGATAGTGCAACGTATTTGTGGCACTGCCGTTTAGGTTATATTGGTGTAAAGCGCATGAAGAAAATCCATGTTGATGGGCTTTTGGAATCACTTGATTACGAATCAGTTGATGCTTGCGAACCATGCTTCATGGGAAAGATGACTAAGACTCCGTTCTCCGGAACAATGGAGCGAGCAATAGATTTGTTGGAAATCATACATACTGATGTATGTGGTCCGATGAATATTGACGCTCGCGGCAGGTATCATTATTTTCTGATCTTCACAGATGATTTGAGCAGATATGAGTATATCTACTTGATGAAACACAAGTCTGAAACATTTGAAAAGTTCAAAGAATTTCAGAGTGAAGTGGAGAATCATCGTAGCAAAAATAAAAGTTTCTACGATATGATCACAGAAGTAAAATATTTGAGTTACGAGTTTGGCCTTCAGTTAAAACAATGTGAAATAGTTTCACTACTCACGCCACCTGGAACACCACAGTGTAATGGTGTGTCCGAATGTCATAACCATACTTTATTAGATATGGTGCGATCTATGATGTCTCTTACCAATTTAACACTATCGTTTTGGGGTTATGCATTAGAGACAGCTACATTCACGTTAAATAGGGCACCATCTAAATACATTGAGAGGACACCGTATGAACTATGGTTTGGCAAGAAACCTAAGCTGTCATTTCTTAAAGTTTGAGGTTGCAATGCTTATGTGAAAAAGTTTCAACCTGATAAGCTCAAACCCAAATCGTAGAAGTGCATCTTCATAGGATACCCAAAAGAAAATGTTGGGTACACCTTCTATCACAGATCCGAAGGCAAGATATTCATTACTAAGAATGGATCCTTTCTAGAGAAGGAGTTTCTCTCAAAAGAAGTGAGTGGGAGGAAAGTAGAACTTGATGAGGTAACTGTACCTGCTCCCTTATTGCAAAGTAATTCATCACAGAAATCTGTTCCTGTGACTACTACACCCAATAATAAAGTTATTATTTATTTCCTTATATCATGATAAATGTTTATTATTCATGCTAGAATTGTATTAACCGGAAACATAATACATGTGTGAATACGTAGACAAACAGAGTGTCACTAGTATGCCTCTACTTGACTAGCTCGTTGATCAAAGATGGTTATGTTTCCTAACCATAGACATGAGTTGTCATTTGATTAACGGGATCACATCATTAGGAGAATGATGTGATTGATTTGACCCTTTCTGTTAGCTTAGCACTTGATCATTTAGTTTGTTTCTATTGCTTTCTTCATGACTTATACATGTTCCTATGACTATGAAATTATGCAACTCCCGTTTACCGGAGGAACACTTTGTGTGCCACCAAATGTCACAACGTAACTGGGTGATTATAAAGGTGCTCTACAGGTGTATCCGAAGGTGCTTGTTGGGTTGGCGTATTTGGAGATTAGGATTTGTCACTCCGATTGTCGGAGAGATATCTCTGGGCCCACTCGGTAATGCACATCACTATAAGCCTTGCAAGCATTGCAACTAATGAGTTAGTTGCGGGATGATGAATTATGGAACGAGTAAAGAGACTTGCCGATAACGAGATTGAACTAGATATTGAGATACCGACGATTGAATCTCGGGCAAGTAACATACCGATGACAAAGGGAACAATGTATGTTGTTATGCGGTTTGACCGATAAAGACTTCGTAGAATATGTAGGAGCCAATATGAGCATCCAGGTTCCGCTATTGGTTATTGACCGGAGACGTGTCTCGGTCATGTCTACATAGTTCTCGAACCCGTAGGGTCCGCACGCTTAAAGTTCGATGACGGTTATATTATGAGTTTATGTGTTTTGATGTACCGAAGGTAGTTCGGACTCCCGGATGAGATCGGGGACATGACGAGGAGTCTCGAAATGGTTGAGACGTAAAGATCGGTATATTGGATGACTATATTCGGACACCGGAAAGGTTCTGAGTGATTCGGGTATTTATCGGAGTACCGGGGAGTTACGGGAATTCGTCGGGGAGTGTATGGGCCTTATTGGGCTTTAGGGGAAAGAGAGAGTGGCAGGCCGCGCTCCCCCCAAGGCCTAGTCCAAATTGGACTAGGGGGAAGGGTTGCGCCCCCTCCTTCCTTCTCTTCTCTTTTCCCTTTCCTTCTCTCCTACTCCTACTACTTGGAAGGGCTCCTAGTTCTACTAGGAAAGGGGGAATCCTACTCCCGGTGGGAGTAGGACTCCCCTAGGGCGCACCATAGAGGGGGCCGGCCCCTCCCCTCCTCCACTCCTTTATATACGTGGCCAAGGGGCACCCCATAGACACAACAATTGATCTCTTGATCTCTTAGCCGTGTGCGGTGCCCCCCTCCACCATAATCCACCTCGATCATATCGTAACGGTGCTTAGGCGAAGCCCAGCGTCGGTAGAACATCATCATCGTCACCACTCCGCCGTGCTAACGAAACTCTCCCTCAACACTGGGCTGGATCGGAGTTCGAGGGACATCATCGATTTGAACGTGTGCAGAACTCGGAGGTGTCGTGCGTTCGGTACTTGATCGGTCAGATCGTGAAGACGTACGACTACATCAACCGCGTTGTGCTAACGCTTCCGCTTTCGGTCTACGAGGGTACGTGGACACACTCTCCCCTCTCATTGTTATGCATCACGATGATCTTACGTGTGCGTAGGAAATTTTTTGAAATTACTACGTTCCCCCACAATGGGGACATGCATTGGGAATGGCGCGACAGAGACATTCGTGTGCACAGGCATGGGCGTGCGCGGGTGCATGCGCTGGCAGGTGCACGGGTGCGTGAAAGTTAGCGGGGACCTCGTGGAACCCCGTGGCTTCAAGCTCGGCGACAGTGTGCGGCTCCGAGCCCATGAATGCCATGGGGATGGGCACTGGCGCAGTCGGGGCGACAGGAGCTAGAACTGGAGCGGGGACAGGCACAGTGTCTTCCCGCAAGGCCAGTTCAAGCTCGTCCCAAAGTGATGTTGGGAAAACATAGCATGCAATTTCAAAATTTTCCTATGCTCACGCAAGATCTATCTAGGAGATGCATAGCAACGAGAGGGGGAGAGTGTGTCTATGTACCCTCGTAGACCAAAAGCGGATGCGTTCGACAACACAGTTGATGTAGTCGAACTTCTTCTCGTTATGACCGATCAAGCACCGAACGTACGACACCTCCGAGTTCTGCACACGTTCAGCTCGATGACGTCCCTCGAACTCTTGGTCCAGTAGAGTGTCAAGGAAGTAGATGAGTTCCGTCAGCACGATGACGTGGTGACGGTGATGGTGAAGTGATCCGCGCAGGGCTTCGCCTAAGCACTATGAAGATATGACCAGAGGCGTAAACTATGGAGGGGGGCGCCGCACATGGATAACAATTGTTGGTGTGTGTTCTAGGAGCCCCCTCCCACGTATATATAGGTGGCAGGGGGAGGGGAGCTGCCATGGGGCACCTCAAGTAGGAGGAATCCTACTTGGGCCCCTAATCCAATTCGGCCCCCTTTCCTTATTACCGGAAGGGGAAAAGGGAAGAGAGGGGGAGGAAGGAAAGGGGGGCCGGACCCCCTCCTCCTTCTCCAATTCATCCTCTTTCCTCAGGGGGAGGGTGCACCACCCTTTTTGGGATGTGTGCTCCCCTCCTATGGCCCATAAGGCCCATTAATCCCCGGTGGAGTTCCGGTAACCCCCCGGTACTCCGATATGTACCCGGTACACCCCGAAACACTTCCGGTGTCCGAATACCATCGTCCTATATATGAATCTTTACCTCTCGACCATTTCGAGACTCCTTGTCATGTCCATGATCTCATCCAGAACTCGGAACAACATTCAGTCACCAAATCACATAACTCATATAATACAAAATCGTCATCAAACGTTAAGCATGCGGACCCTACGGGTTCGAGAACCATGTAGACATCACCAAGACACCTCTCCAGTCAATAACCGATAGCGGAACCTGGATGCTCATATTGGTTCCCACATATTATATGAAGATATTTATCGGTCATACCATAATGACAACATACGTTATTCCCTTTGTCATCGGTATGTTACTTTCCTGAGATTCGATCGTCAGTATCTTCATACCTAGTTCAATCTTATTACGGGCAAGTCTCTTTACTCGTTCCGTAATACGCCATCCCGCAACTAACTCATTAGTCACATTTCTTGCAAGGCTTCTTATGATGTGTATTACCGAGAGGGCCTAGAGATACCTCTTCGATACTCAGAGTGACAAATCCTAATCCCGATCTATGCCAACCCAACAAACACCTTTGGATATACCTATAGAGCATCTTTATAATCACCCAGTTAAGTTGTGACGTTTGATAGCACACAAGGTATTTCTCTGGTATCCGGGAGTTGCATAATCTCATAGTCAAAGGAATATGTATATGACATGAAGAAAGCAATAGTAATAAAACTTAACGATCAATATGCTAAGCTAACAGATGGGTCTTGTCCATCACATCATTCTCCTAATGATGTGATCACGTTCATCAAATGACAACATATGTCTATGGTTAGGAAACTTAACCATCTTTGATTAACGCGCTAGTCTAGTAGAGGCTTACTAGGGACACGGTGTTTTGTCTATGTATCCACACATGTATCAAGTTTCTGGTTAATACAATTCTAGCATGAATAATAAACATTTATCATGATATAAGGAAATATGAAATAACAACTTTATTATTGCCTCTAGGGCATATATCCTTCAGTCTCCTACTGCACTAGAGTCAATAATCTGGATTACATTGTAATGATTCTAACACCCATCGAGTCTTGGTGTTGATCATGTTTTGCTCGTTGAAGAGGCTTAGTCAACGGGTCTGCCACATTCAAATATGTATGTATGTTGCAAATCTCTATGTCTCCCTCCTTGACTTGATCATGGATGGAGTTGAAGCGTCTCTTGATGTGTTTGGTTCTTTTGTGAAATATGGATTCCTTTGCTGAGGCAATTGCTCCAGTATTGTCACGAAAGATTTTCATTGGACCCGATGCACTAGGTATTACACCTAGATCGGATATGAACTCCTTCATGCAGACTCCTTCATTTGCTGCTTCTGAAGCAGCTATGTACTCTGCTTCACATGTAGATCCCGCCACAACGCTCTATTTGGAACTGCACCAACTGACAGCTCCACCATTCAATATAAATACATATCCGGTTTGTGACTTAGAGTCATCCAGATCAGTGTCAAAGCTAGCATCGACGTAACCATTTACGACGAGTTCTTTGTCACCTCCATAAACGAGAAACATATCCTTAGTCCTTTTTAGGTATTTCAGGATATTCTTGACCGCTGTCCAGTGATCCACTCCTGGATTACTTTGGTACCTCCCCGCTAAACTTATAGCAAGGCACACATTAGGTCTGGTACACAACACAACATACATGATAGAACCTATGGCTGAGGCATAGGGAATAACTTTCATTTCTCTCTATCTTCTGTAGTGCTCGGGCATTGAGTCTGACTCAACTTCACACCTTGTAACATAGACAAGAACCCTTTCTTTGACTGATCCATTTTGAACTTTTTCAAAACTTTATCAAGGTATGTGCTTTGTGAAAGTCCAATTAAGCGTCTTGATCTATCTCCATGGATCTTGATGCCTAATATATAAGCAGCTTCACCGAGATCTTTCATTGAAAAACTCTTATTCAAGTATCCTTTTATGCTATCTAGAAATTCTATATCATTTCTAATGAACAATATGTCATCCACATATAATATTAGAAATGCTACAGAGCTCCCACTCACTTTCTTGTAAATACAGCCTTCTCCAAAAGTCTGTATAAAACCATATGCTTTGACCACCTCATCAAAGCATATATTCCAACTCCGAGATGCTTGCACTAGTCCGATCGCTGGAGCTTGCACACTTTGTTAGCACCTTTAGGATCGACAAAACCTTCTGGTTGCATCATATACAACTCTTCTTTAAGAAATCCATTAAGGAATGCAGTTTTGACGTCCATTTTCCAGATTTCATAATGATAAAATGCGACAATTGCTAACATGATCTGGACAGACTTAAGCATCTCTACGGGTGAGAAAGTCTCATCATAGTCAACTCCTTGAACTTGTCAAAAACCTTCCGCAACAAGTCGAGCTTTTTAAATAGTAACATTACCATCAGCGTCAGTCTTCTTCTTGAAGATCCATTTATTCTCTATGGCTCGTGATCATCAGGCAAGTCAAACAAAGTCCACACTTTGTTTTCATACATGGATCCTATCTCGGATTTCATGGCCTCAAGCCATTTATCGGAATCTGGGCTCATCATTGCTTCTTCATAGTTGGTAGGTTCGTCATGGTCTAGTAACATGACTTCTAGAATAGGATTACCGTACCACTCTTGTGTGGAACGTGCTCTAGTTGACCTACGAGCTTCGATAGTAACTTGATCTGAAGTTTCATGATCATTATCATTAGCTTCCTCTCTAGTTGGTGTGGGCATCACAAGAATGGTTTTTTGTGATGAGCTACTTTCCAATTCAAGAGAAGGTACAATTACCTCATCAAGTTATACTTTCCTCCCACTCACTTTTTTCGAGAGAAACTCCTCTAAAAAGGATCCATTCTTAGCAACAAAGATCTTGCCTTCGGATCTGTGATAGAAGGTGTACCCAACAGTTTCTTTTGGGTATCCTATGAAGACGCACTTCTCCGATTTGGGTTCGAGCTTATCAGGCTGAAGGTTTTTCATATAAGTATCGCAACCCCAAACTTTAAGAAACGACAGCTTAGGTTTCTTGCCAAACCATAGTTCATACGATGTCGTCTCAATGGATTTAGATGGTGCCCAATTTAATGTGAATGCAACTGTCTCTAATGCATAACCCCAAAACGATAGTGGTAAATCGGTGAGAGACATCATAGATCGCACCAAACCTAATAAAGTACGGTTACGACGTTCGGACACACCATTCCACTGTGGTGTTCCAGATGGCGTAAGTAGTGAATTATTCCACATTGTTTTAAATGAAGGCCAAACTCCTAACTCTAATATTCGCCTCCATGATCAGATCGTAGAAACTTTATTTTCTTGTTACAATGATTCTCCACTTCACTCTGAACTTCTTTGAACTTTTCAAATGTTTCAGACTTGTGTTTCATCAAGTAGATATACCCATATCTGCTCAAATCATCTGTGAAGGTCAGAAAACAACGATACCCATCGCGGGCCTCAACACTCATCGAACCGCATACATCGATATGTATTATTTCCAATAAGTCAGTGGCTCGCTCCATTGTTTTGGAGAACGGAGTTTTAGTCCTCTTGCCCATGAGGCATGGTTCGTAAGCATCAAATGATTCGTAATCAAGTGATTGCAAAAGTCCATCCACATGGAGTTTCTTCATGCGCTTTACACCAATGTGACCTAAACGGCAGTGCCACAAATATGTTGCACTATCATTATCAACTTTGCATCTTTTGGCATCAATATTATGAATATGTGTATCACCACGACCGAGATTCAACAAAAATAGACTACTCTTCAAGGGTGCATGATCATAAACGATATTACTCATATAAATAGAACAACCATTATTCTATGATTTAAATGAATAACCATCTTGCATTAAACAAGATGCAGATATAATGTTCATGCTCAACGCTAGCACTAAATAACAATTATTCAGGTCTGAAACTAATCCCGAAGGTAGATGTAGAGGTAGCCTGCCGATGGCGATCACATCGACCTTGGAACCATTCCCGACATGCATCGTCAGCTCGTCCTTAGCAATCTTCGTTTAATCCGTAGCCCCTGTTTCGAGTTACAAATATGAGCAACCGAACCAGTATCAAATACCCAGGTGCTACTATGAGCATTAGTAAGGTATAATTCAATAACATGTATATCAAATATACCTTTGTTCACTTTGCCATCCTTCTTATCCGCCAAATACTTGGGGCAGTTCCGCTTCCAGTGACCAGTCCCTTTGCAGTAGAAGCACTCAGTTTCAGGCTTGAGTCCAAACTTGGGCTTCTTCCCGGGAGTGGCAACTTGCTTGCCATTCTTCTTGAAGTTCCCCCTTCTTTCCCTTACCCTTTTTCTTGAAACTAGTGGTCTTGTTAACCATCAACACATGATGCTCCTTCTTGATTTCTACCTCCGTAGCTTTGAGCATAGTGAAGAGCTTGGGAATTGTCTTATCTATCCCTTGCATATTATAGTTCATCACGAAGCCTTTATAGCTTGGTGGTAGTGATTGAAGAACTCTTTCAATAACACTATCATCTGGAAGATTAACTCCCAGCTGAGTCAAGTGGTTATGATACCCAGACATTTTGAGTATGTGTTCACCGACAGAACATTAGGTCTTCCACTTGAGGGAAATTTGCTACTGTCCTACAAAACTCTGCACTTGGAGGCCCAACAACGTCTACCAGGATAAAGTTGCGTAGTAGACATCAAGCTCTTTTCTGGCGCCATTGCCGGGGAGGCTAGGTGAGCGGCACTCACACCCCCATCAACTAAGCTCTTTTCTGGCGCCGTTGCCAGGGAGGTTAGTGCTTGAAGGTATATCTTTAGATCTTGCAATCGAATCTTTTAGTTTCTTGTCTTATCACTAGTTTAGTCTATAAAAGAAAGCTACAAAAAATGGAATTAAGGTTGCCTCATATGCTTCATCTTTTTAAGTGTTAGAAGAAGAATGCATTAAAATATTTGGCACTAAATCTTTGAATGATGAGCATGATTGCAATGTTGTTAGTATGAATTATTTGAATATCCATGATGCTAATGATATGCAAAGCTACAAGCTTGGGGATTCTATGTTTGATGAAAATGATATTTTTGTCCCCCAAGTTTTGATGAGCAAATTTATTGTGATGATAGCATGCCTCATATTTATGATGGTTATATTGATGAAAGTGGGTTTGGAACAGTGTCAACTCTAGGTATTAATGATCCCGCTATTTTGGAGGGTGTTGAATCTTTTCACAATATTGATTAAAGTGGATTTGGAGAGGTCATGACTTTATTTAGTGATGTGTACACTATCTTGGAAGAGGTTACAATTGATTAAGAGATAAAAGTTGCTATCTATGATGACTATTGTGATGACATGTATGCTATAAAGAATAATGATAACCATGAAACTTGTCATCATGATTTTAATTTTCAATTGGATTATGCCTCACGTGATAGTTATTTTGTTGAATTTGCTCCCACTATTATGAATAAGAAGAATTTTGCTTATCTGGAGAGTAGTAAATTTTCTATGCCTGTGGATCATGAAAAGAATGCTTTATGTGATGGTTATATTATTTAATTCATTCATGGTGCTACTGAAAATTATGATGAGGGGGGAATATATGCTTGTAGGAGTTGCAATAATATCAAGCTTCCTCTCTATGTGTTGAAAATCTTGAAGTTATGCTTGTTTTGCCTTCCTATGATAGTTGATTCTTGTTCCCATAAATAGTTTGCTAAAAAATCCCTATGCATAGGAAGTGTGTTAGACTTAAATGTGCTAGTCATATGCTCCATGGTGCTCCTGTTATGGTTCAATTCTTATCTTCTATGTGAGCATCATTGACATCATCATGCCTAACTAACAAGCATTAAAGAAAAGCGCTTGTTGGGAGACAACCCAATATTAATACCTACTGTTTTTTATGTTCACACGATTAAGCTACTATAGTAATCATGTTTTACAGCTTTTTGTTTCAATAAAGTGCCAAGTAAGACCTTTGGGATGGTCAATGGTGATACTTGATTTGATCTTGCTGAAAAACAGAAACTTTTGCGCTCAGGAAAACAATTCTCGTTTTTAACATAAGTGTGATAAAATACCAATTCCTTTTGCAGAAGATTAATAAAAAAATTTCTCAGATTGTCCTAATTTTCAGAATTTTTGGAGTTATATAAGTATTCTAGAGTTACATATTACTACAGACTGTTCTGTTTTTGACAGATTCTATTTTCTATGTGTTGTTTACTTATTTTGATGAATCTATGAGTAGTATCGAAGGGTATGAACCATGGAGAAGTTGGAATACAGTAGATATAACACCAATATAAATTTAGAATGAGTTCACAACAGTACCTAAGTGCTGACTTATTTTCTTATACTAGCGGAGCTTACGAGTTTTCTGTTGAGTTTTGTGTTGTGAATTTTTCAAGTTTTCGGTGAAGTTTCGATGAACTACGGAATAAGGAGTGGCAAGAGCCTAAGATTCAGGATGCTCAAGGAACCCCAAGGTAATATTCAAGTACCACCAAGAGCCTAAGCTTGGGGATGCCCCAGATGGCATCCCCTCTTTTGTCTTCTTTTATCGGTAAATTTACTTGACGCTATATTTTTATTCACCACATGATATGAGTTTTTCTTGGAGCGTCATTTTCTTTTATTAGGATTTTCTTGTTATTATTCAGAGTAATGTTTTGCATCTTTTAGTTCAATAAAAAGGTCAAGTATAGCCTTTACCATGCTTATTTTTCAAGTTCATTATGTTGCTATTTAAAAAAATAGAAAGATTGCTGTTATGTTTTGAATATTGGTGAATAGTAAGAACATGATAAAATCTTGAAATTTATACAGAATGAGTAAAAACAAATTATCTACAATGTGGTAATTTTTCAGAATTTTTGGAGTTAGGGAAGTATTATTCCTCTTGCATTGTTTACATATTGTTCTGTTTAGACAGATTGCTGTTATGTTTGCATTGTTTGCATATGTTTGCTTGTTTAATGATTCTATTTGAGGATGGGAGTGTTAAATATGCAGAGGCATTTAGTATGAAATGTCAAATTATAATTTTAGTGATTTTCTATAGTAGATAATGATAAGGTTTAGCATGGATTTATACTAACTTATCTCACGAGTTCTTGTTGAGTTTTGTGTGGATGAAGTTTTTAAGAATTAGGGAAACCGCTATATGAAAGGAATTAAGGAGACACAAAAGCTCAAGCTTGGGGATGCCCAAGGCATCCCTAGGTAATATTCTAAGAAGTCTCAAGCATCTAAGCTTGGGGCTGCCCCGGTAGGCATCCGACCTTTCTTCTTCAAACAACTATCGATCAGTTTGGTTGAGCCTAAGTTTTTGCTTCTTCACATGATATGTGATTTCCTTGCAATGTCATTTTATTTTGTTTTGCTTGCTGTTTGAATAAAGTACTTCAAGATCTGAAATTCTAAATGTTAGAGATTCTTCACATAGTTACAGAATTATTCGACTACTCATTGATCTTCACTTATATCTTTTGGAGTAGTTTGTCATTTGCTCTAGTGCTTCACTCATTGATCTTCACTTATATCCCATTCTTCACTTATATTATTTTGAGAGTATTTAAACAACACGGTAATTTTCTTTGGTTATAAATTTAGTCCTAATATGATAGACATCCAAGAGGGTATAATAAAAACTTTCATATAAAGTGCATTGAATACTATGAGAAGTTTTATTCCTTATGATTGTTTTGAGATATGAAGATGGTGATATTAGAGTCAAGCTAGTAACTAGTTGTGAATTTGAGAAATACTTGTGTTAAAGTTTGTGATTCCCGTAGCATGCACGTATGGTGAACCGTTATGTGATGAAGTCGAAGCATGATTTATTTATTGATTGTCTTCCTTATGAGTGGCGGCCGAGGACGAGCGATGGTCTTTTCCTACCAATCTATCCCCTAGGAGCATGCGAGTAGTACTTTGTTTCAATAACTAATAGATTTTTGCAATAAGTATATGAGTTCTTTATGACTAATGTTGAGTCCATGGATTATACGCACTCTCACCCTTCCACCATTGCTAGACTCTCTTGTGCCACACAACTTTCGCCAGTACCATAAACCCACCATATACCTTCCTCAAAACAGCCACCATACCTACCTATTACGGCATTTCCATAGCCATTCCAAGATATATTTCCATGCAACTTTCCACCGTTCCATTTATTATGGCATGCTCCATCATTGTCATATTGCTTTGCATGATCATGTAGTTGACATCGTATTTGTGGAAAAGCCACCGTTCATAACTCTTTCATACATGTCACTCTTGATTCATTGCACATCCCAGTACACCATCAGAGGCTTTCATAAACTTGTAGCTCTAGTGCATCCGTTGCATGACAATCCCTACTCACTCACATTGATATCTATTGATGGGCATCTCCATAGCCCGTTGATACGCCTAGTTGATGTGAGACTATCTCCTTATTCTTGTCTTCTCCCAACCACCTTCTATTCCACCTATAGTGTTATGTCCATGCCTCACGCTCATGTATTGCTTGAAAGTTGAAAAGGTTTGAGAACATCAAAAGTATGAAACAATTGCTTGGCTTGTCATCGGGGTTGTGCATGATTTGAATATTTTGTGTGATGAAGATGGAGCATAGCCAGACTATATGATTTTGTAGGGATAGCTTTCATTGGCCATGTTATTTTGAGAAGACATGATTGCTTTATTAGTATGCTTGAAGTATTATTATTTCTATGTCAATATTAAACTTTTGTTTTGAATCTTATGGATCTGAACATTCATGCCACAATAAAGAAAATTTACATGGATGAATATGTTAGGTAGCATTCCACATCAAAAATTCTATTTTTATCATTTACCTACTCGAGGACGAGCAGGAATTAAGCTTGGGGATGCTTGATACGTCTCCAACGTATCTACAATTTTAATTGTTCCATGCTATTATATTATCTATCTTGGATGTTTTATATGCATTTATATGTTATTTTATATGATTTTTTGGACTAACCTATTAACCTAGAGCCCAGTGCCAGTTTTTGTTTTTTCCTTGTTTTTGAGTTTCACAGAAAAGGAATATCAAACGGAACCCAATTGAGCTGAAAATGTACGGTGATTTTTTATGGACCAGAAGAAGCCCGTGAAGCAAAAGAGTTGGGCCAGAAGAGCCACTGTAACATCCCAAAATTCTAAATTTTGGAATGTTATAATAAATAGACAGATTGATTGTTTGTTTGATTGTTGTGTGATTGATTGAGTGAAATTCGAAACTTTTTGAAAGTTAAATGAGAGGGAATAAAAGGACTTTCCCAAACTTTCACCTTTTGCATTTTGATCTCCGTGAATTCAAATTCTTTTCAAATACAAAACCCTGGAGAGAAGATGACATGACTTCTTCCATTTAAATAAATGAAAAGGATTTTGAAAAGATTTGAATTTCATTTGGAAATATTTTTAATTCAGAAACTTCAAGCAACTCAATGATTTTCATGAGAGAAGATAAAATGACTTCTTAAAATTATATGAAATATGAGTTGGGAGTTTAAAAGGATCAAAATTTAAAATCCTTTTGAAATTATTTTCAATTGGAGTTATTTGGGTTTTATTCAAATTATTTTTATCCAAAAATAAAATATACGAAAAATAGGGTAACATGATTCCCTACATCAGAAAATTGGAGAGAAATAAATTTGAATTAATTTTGGTATTTTTATATTGATTTTTATTGGATTTTATTAGACCAGTAGCACTCCTTGAATTATCTGAATTTGTGTGAAGTTTATTTAATGCTAGGAAAATGTTCAGCTTGTAGAAAATCTTTTTCTAAAAATTTTGATATATCATATGCCTATATAAAGTTTTAGTTTTATTTTCGTTTTTCAGTTTATCGCTTTCTATTAAAAAATAACAAATAACAAAAACTGTGCGCGCGCCTGAAACTAACTATCGCCCACGTGCGCATCATAGTACCAGCGGGCGCCCCATCTTTTCTTTTTCTTTATCCTATATGGGCCAGGCCCAGCCGGCCATATTCCTTCCCCATAATTTTTTTCCATAGTTTTTCTTTTCTTTTCTATTGCCCAAAAAAATTACAGTGTGCACGGGCCGAACCGGCTAAAGGCCTTTTGGCCCATGGCGCATCTCCCATCTCTGTTTCGTATATTTTCGTTTACGTTTAGTCCCACATTACCTAACCTTTAACCCTTAAACCTCTTTTCCACCTATAAATATAGACCCAGAGCCTCCAAAAATCATTCGATTCGGGTTAAATCAATATTTTGGTTTGACTAGATAAAAATATGTTTCTTCTCTCCGGCGCGACTTTTGGAAATTGTCTCCTTTCTCCAAAGTCATCTTTTCTCCGCCTTATAAAGGTATCTTTCTTTATACTTCCGTAGTTTATTATTTCTAGACTAATATGATAAAATAATTAGATTATCAATTAGTCTACGTATTTATACATTAGACCCTAGCCGTAGTTTTTTTTTCTTTCGTAAAACAGCTTGACTCTGATTTTTCAAATAGCCATAACTTTTTACTCGTTCATTCAAATTAGATGAAACCAACGCCTATAGCTTCGTCTTGTTTTTACCTATCCAGTGAACCTCTCACATCAACTTTTTGAATTTTTCAAAATTTCGAATTTTGTTCAAATTTATATTCAAACTTTTTTTGATCATAACTTGAGTTTTATAACTCCGTTTGAGTTGATTCTTTTTGCAAATCGAAGCTCTTGACCTAAACTTTCTGATAAGGCCAAATTCACATAATTTTGGTAATGTTAGAAATTGTTTTATGTTGCAAGAGTTATTTTCTTGGTTTTGATGTTTTCCGGATCGTTTTCTTCGATCTTTCTGATCTTTTGAGTGATTGCTTATGTGTGGTTACTATTGCTTGCCTACGATAGATTGACCAGAGTGTGACGAGTAGATCTATCAAGAGTTTTGAGTGCGAATCATCTTCATCAACATTGCAAGCAAGTTCACACTTTGATCATATTCCTTTCATACCCAGTTTTTATTGCATTAGATCAATCCTCAAACAATTGCATGATTAGGATCTGATTAATATGTGGGTTTTGGGAAGTAGATGAGTTAGTAACTATTACCTGTTTTATTATCAAACCTTTGGGTGTTACTTCTACGTTTGCTTATGCCATGCTATGCTAGTAGACGTGGATTGGGTGAGTGTATCCATGACAAATGTGAGATTGATAAATTAAAGGTTTATTTAAGGTGGCAACTTAAACACACATCTGGGTGGATTGAGGCACCTGGGTATTCCAGCTGCCTGTTTTTCTTTATGGAGCGCCACGCAGGCTCAAAGGGATCATGAGATTATTCATACTGGAAACTTCCGTGTGCAGCCACAAGCTACTATGGGCTCTAGCATAGTTGACTAAGTCGTGCGAACTCTTACAGTGGTAGACTAGCATATGTAGGGGATGTAGGTTCGTACTGTCTACCCGATCGTAAGGTGCTAGCGCTTCTGAAAGACTATGTCTTGGTCATCTGTTTCTCAAACATCATGTAGTGCGAGAATCCCAATGGAGGAGATCGAGTCTTGTGGGGAAAAGTGCACAAACCTCTGCAGAGTGTATAAACTAATCATGGTTAGATGTGTCCCTGGTTATGGACGTCTTGAGTATCTAGTACTTGGATTATCATGTGAATCTCATCATGTGACTTCAATTAAATTTGTTGGGTTTTAATGATGATGCTTAATTGGGATTGAGAGGGTGTCTACACTCTCAATGTTTAACAACCACCATGATAGTTAAATAAAATGTATTCCTTTGCAGTAGGGAAAAATTGGCTTTTCGCGAAAAACCTTATAACCATAGAGCTTTTCCACCAGCCATATATGCATGTAGTGATAGCCATTGTTCATCATTCTCTATGGTGTGAATTTGCCAGTACATTCAATGTACTGACCCTTTGTGGCTGCAACGTCTCATGTTGCAGGGCTTCTTACGACGAGTAAGTGATACGTTAGGGTTACGATTTCTATACTCAACTTTGCCATTGGTGTTGATGGAAATCTACAACCTTATTACTTCCGCTATTTGGATTGAGGTAATAATATTTTACGTTACTTTATACATGTGATTTACCTCTGTTATAAATCCTCGAGTACTGTGTGTGTCAGCATACCGATCCAGGGATGACACTTAAGCACAGAGACTTGACCGTTTGAGGTCGGGTCGCTATAAGATGGTATCAAAGCACATGTTTACTATAGGACATGACCCTAGAGATTGGCATGCCCATAGGAAAGATTTTCTCTACAACTTCATTTTCAAAAGATCTTTTACTTCTCTTCTCTTTCGAGCTTATTCAAATATTCCCTTTAGTGAGACCATACCCCTTTCCCCTTTTGACCACACGAAGATTCGGCTGATGAGACCACTTCAAGAAGTACAAGATATCGAACAACTAAGACCACTTCGGAATGAAGAGTATTTTCCGTGCATTTGAATAATGGAAACCACAACGGGTGAAGACCGAAGACAAGGAGAATTTGAAGGCTCTGAAGAATTCTCAGATTTGTATGACCTAGGAAGGCTACCCTTATGGAACTTGGCAGACTATGGAAGTTGTTAATACCCGAGATCAAGGTGTATCGGAGAAAGACTGAAACAAGGAGCATGAGAACTCGAAGTTTTGTCAAATAAAACCCTACGACAGGAGATATCAACTATGGAATGATAGCTCATGGGAATGACAAGAGCAGAAACATGGTTATCCATGATGTCATCGCCCGCTGATGCTATTGTCACCGTGCTGAGTTAAGGATGCATTTCTTCAGAATGGATTGGATGGAAGAAGGCTGATGGAGCACCTATCAACAAGATGAAGTTTTAACCTTAGCTGGTGTATCACCAGGATCTGGAGTGTTACATCAAGAAGTTAAGATGGACCTACAAGAAGCAGTATTTGATAAGGAAGCGTTTCATGAAGAACTCAGGACCCAGAAGCTGAAAGTTGCCAAGCTAGAGGAGCAAAGCCTTGAGACATCAAAGATTCGTCAGGAACTGAAGGACAGTAGGATCATGGTCCATGTCGAGGTTGATGAAACCCAGAAGTTTGGAATGCAACTCCAGAAATATTAAAGGACGTCACGAGAGATTTCGCGTCAATAGAGATGATCTAGCAAAAGAATTTTAGAAGGACAAGCATGATCAGAAGATGCCATCGGAGACATGAACAATACTTGAAGAGTTTGATGACTTTGAAGATTTATTAATCTTTAGAAGACCAAACCCCTGTTATATACTTACGTTAGATGCGACGTTTGTGAGCTGTCATTTGTTTGATGTTTTTCCGACAGCCACAAATAAAATCTGTCTTTCCAAAAACTATTGGTTGTATTGTGTGTATCCCTCCCTATCTCTCTCACCCCAAAAACCCTTGGACCCAATAGAGGATGCATGGAGATGAGCTTGTATTTTCTGGACCGATGAGTCAATTGGAGACGGGCCGATGGATTCAGAACATGGAGGATCACATGAAGAATAACCCTATAGTCGGAAAGGATATGACCCAGCATGCTCTTCAGTGCTTTGAAAGAGGTGTTGCTACTTGGTGTAGGATGTACCAAACCATCAATGGATGGCAAGGAGTAACCACTTGGAAAAAATTTAAGTTGACTTTGCCAAAGTCTCGGTTTGTGTCCCAGAAGTTGAAGCCTTATGGAAAGGATATGAAGAAACCTTGTGCATGCAAGATTTGTGGAGAAATAGGACACACCCATAAAGAACACAAGGATGAATGCCCTAATTGTGAAGGAAGTCACCCAGTTGAAGAATGCCCAACTAGGCAGATTACTTGTTTCTTGTGTGAAGGGACTACCCACTATCCTGCTCAGTGTCACATTTACCCCATGGTACAATGAACCATCTAGCAGAAGAAAGAAGTAATGAAAGGATCCCTCATGGAAATTTTAGAAGAAACTGTGATGAAGGAAGAGGTGGAGGACACATCTAAAGAGGACCCGAGTAAACCCTGCACTAAGTCTTGCCATTCATGTGGAGAAGAAGGACACATCTCCCAAAAAATTTTGAATAGGGATCTAGTATAATTCCCGACAAAGGAAGTAGAATATGACTCACAAGAAATAGAAGCCATGATTGGCATGGAAAGGTCCAGGGAGAGAAGCAGATTGGATCCCAGGAAGGACCTGAGTCATACCACCTGTTATAGGTGCAAGGAGTCAGGGCACTACCTTAGCAGTTGCCCAAAAAAGGAAACCTCGAGACTTGTTAGAAGTAATATGTTTTTGTTGTAATAGAGCAGGGCACTTTGCCAGAGGATGCCCCAAGGAGAAGGAGGCTTGTGCTAGATAGTGAGTTTGCAACAAAAGAAATGGAGTAGTAGAAGTGAGAACATTTTCTTTTATATTGAGGTGTTGAGTTGAGACATGTAATGGAAAAGCGAGAGATTGTAATCAATTGAGAGTGAATAAAGTTAGCATCGTTGGTACTAATATGGATTTTATGAGTTGTTACTCTATGAAGAAGATGTTTGACCATTTTCAAGGATATGAGAAATATGGTCTATGGATGAATTTGTGCATTTCAAGGGTGGTAGTGCCCTGTAAGAACCCTTGACCCTGGAAAAGATAAGGATACTCCACTGAGTGGATTTCGGACAAAATAAATACGAGTTTTGTCTCGATATGTGTGATACCCCAAGATATGTAGGATAAAGTTGGAGACCATCAGTTGTTTGGACCAAATGTGATCAAGGAGTCAGAAGAGAATGTTAAGTTGATTCGAGATAGACTGAAGGTAGCTCAGTCCAGGCAGAAGAGTTATGCAGACTCAAAAACGCAAGGAGGTAGTCTATGAAATTGGAGATAGAGCATGTCTTCGTGAGTCCCCTCTGCGAGGAATTAAACGATTTTGAGTTAAGGGAAAGTTAGCCCCGAGATTTGTAGGACCATACCGAGTTTTGGAGCGTATGAGAGAAGTGTCCTACAAGTAGGAGTTACCCGAAGGACCGTCAGGAGTTCATGATGTGTTTCACGTTTCCCAATTAAAGAAGTGCCATGCAGGGATGGCCAATATTCCCCTGTAAGGACGCTTGACCCTGGAAAGGATAATGATGTTCCATGAAGTGGAGTATGGACTTCATAAGTATAAGTTTTTAACTCGGTATGTGGGATACCCCACGAGGATGAAGAGATGAATTACTATTGGATATAAAGGAGGTATGATGTTGGAAATATGGATCAAGGGAAATTCCATGATGGGTCTGAGTAATCATGTCCTAGTTTGGTGCCAATAGAAGGAAGGAAGACCGTACAATTGGATGGATATAAGAATACTAGGAAATTGGAAGTTAGAATAATGATCAGTTGCCCGATGATAAGTTCAAGGACTACAAGTGATGAGATGGGCCATAACCCACAGGCCCCGGGACTTGCCAAGAAGCAAGCACATTCTTGCTAAAGGAAAAACCCTAGAGGAAGATACGACGTTTACCGGCAGATGATTTTATAGGAGTAACACAAAACCTAAGAGTTGTGAAGGAACGATATATGTTTGTTTGGCTTGCAGAATCAATGGATTATTCCGAACGCAATTCATGGACAAGAGAAATTCTGCAATGCTTGTGAGGATGACCGAGTGTTAGAATGCGAGATTCACTAAACCATATACAAGGTAATGATTTGGGTGCGGGATGGATTGATCACCATACCGACTTACTCTTATTATTCGCCTTGGTATATGGGATGGTAAATCTGAGTGACTTACCTATAGTAGAGAGACGACGATATTAAACCTTGTTTAAACCTTAGAATGGTATAAGTATTTTCCCTTGTACAAGGTAGCTTTTGCCAACCGTAGGTTATACGGTGAGGATCAACCCAGACCCATTTCCTGCAGGAGAAACCATAATTGGATTACCGCCATGAGATATCGATAGTTGTTTAGTTTTGGCGCCAGACCCGTCAGCTAAGAAGACCCAGTCATGGAAGAACCTTACCAAGATGAAAGGCCAAAAGACTTGTGGTAAAGGTTATGCCACTACCAGAAGAGCCCGGATAAGGAATTATCCTGAAGATCTAAGAAGACCGACACTGTTAACAATATGGATGAAGTATATGAGTTTCGATGGAACCGTAACCATGCTTCTAAGGGTGGTAGCACCCCAGACCCCTGTGATGATCGGTGGATTTTGAGAAGACCCCCAAACCCTAACCTTTTTCTTGCTAGCCTCTCCGAATCTCGAGGACGAGATTCATTTTAAGGGTGGTAGGTTTGTAACATCCCAAAATTCTAAATTTTGGAATGTTATAATAAATAGATTGATTGATTGTTTGTTTGATTGTTTTTTGATTGATTGAGTGAAATTTGAAACTTTTTGAAAGTTAAATGAGAGGGAATAAAAGGACTTTCCCAAACTTTCACCTTTTGCATTTTGATCTCCGTGAATACAAATTCTTTTCAAATACAAAACCCTCGAGAGAAGATGACATGACTTCTTCCATTTAAATAAATGAAAAGGATTTTGAAAAGATTTGAATTTCATTTGGAAATATTTTTAATTCAGAAACTTCAAGCAACTCAATGATTTTCATGAGAGAAGATAAAATGACTTCTTAAAATTATATGAAATATGAGTTGGGAGTTTAAAAGGATCAAAATTTAAAATCCTTTTGAAATTATTTTCAATTTGGAGTTATTTGGGTTTTATTCAAATTATTTTTCTCCAAAAATAAAATATATAGAAAATAGGGTAACATGATTCCCTACATCATAAAATTAGAGAAAAATTAATTTGAATTAATTTTGGTATTTTTATAACGATTTTTATTGGATTTTATTAGACCGGTAGCACTCTTTGAATTATCTGAATTTGTGTGAATTTTATTTAATGCTAAGAAAATGTTCAGCTTGTAGAAAATCTTTTTCTGAAAATTTTAATATATAATATGCCTATATAAAGTTTTAGTTTTATTTTTATTTTTTAGTTTATCGTTTTCTGTTAAAAAATAACAAATAACAAAAACTGCGCGCGCGCCTGAAACTAACTGTCGCCCACGTGCGCATCATGGTACCAGCAGGCGCTGTCGGTGTTCTGGGAACGGGAGTCCCCAGACTTGCCTGCCTGCGGCCTGCAGTGTGGCTCAAAAGGGGGCCCAGCGCGGCCCATCTTCATCAACACAAACCCAACACCCTCGCGAGGGGCCAAGCCTCGCGGGGCGGACGACACGGAGCTTCCTCAGACACGGCCTCATCAGGCTGGCTCGCGAGGAGGCAGAGAGATCAAGGCGGGGTACCTCACGAGGTGCCCGTGACGCAAGCCGTGACGACCAAAGGCGCCAGGCGGGCGCCAGCCGCGCAGTGTCCTCCTTTCCTCTTTGGTGCAAAGGGAGCAAGCGCAGGCGAGAGCATCAAGCAAAGGCACCTGTTTCGGTGCAACGAGACCAAGACCAGTCCAACGACGGGGAGGAAGTCATTGTGGAGCCCAAGCCAGCATCACCACCAGAGCCTTTGGCAGGCGAGGACCAACTTTAGTTAGGATAAGTGTACCAGATGTTCCCCTTCAAAATGGCGAATTGTTGGCACCCTTCCCGCTCAATATTTGGGAAGAGGCCCAGGGCCTTTGCCTATAAATAGGACTAGCCACCCCCAGGGTAGAGGGGCAATCAAGAAGGAGGCAATCAAGAAGGGAGAATCTAGAAGCCAAGGGAGAAACTAGCTAGGATCGGATCGAGTAGCATCACACACACACACACACACACACACACACACACAGAAGGGCGACTGAACTCCTCCTAGCAGTTCATCCCCCCGGCCAAGAACAGACCCTCGCGAGGCTGTTCTTCCTTGTATTGCTCATCATCATCAGCCCAAGAGGCAATCCACCACACCACACACTGGAGTAGGGTATTACACCACAACGGTGGCCCGAATCAGTATAAACCCTGTGTCTCTTGTGCTGTTCTTTTCATAGCTTAGATCTTAGCGAGGCGGAGGGGTGCAGGTAGGTAGAAGGCGAAATCTCCGCGCGCACCCCAGTGTTCGAACCTCAAGGGTCTGCCGGAACCCGAAATCCGACATTTGGCGCGCCAGGTAGGGGTGCGCCGGAATTCGTCTTCCACCACCCCGTTCTCCTCCGACCATCGCGTCCATGTCTGACGCTCGTCGGGCCCGCGCCGAGCGTCGGGCCGCTCTCGCTTCCCGCGTCGCCCAGACGGCTCCTGTCGGCGGGCGTCCTCGCCGTTCCCCGTCACCTGCCATCAACGCCGCCACCCCCCCGGCGGGGAACGAGCGGCAAGCATCGTCTCAGCATCCGTCCGTGCGGCAAGATGGCCGCACCGCTACTCCCTCGCGCACCCCAGCTGGTTCTTCATCCCGCGCGCTCCGCGCACCCATGGAGGCTCGAGCTGCGCTCATCGCAGCAAATGAGCTCCTGCGCTACCGTCCCGTCGACGACGTCTACGAAGAATGGCTCGACCGCGTCGCCGAGCTCGTCCGCGCCGCAGGGGACTCTCCTGCGCCGTCCATTCCGCTGCACCGCACCCCGCCCGACGCGGGCGACGAAGCTCCGGGGGCGCCCCAGCCGCCTCCTCCTCAAGAAGGCGCCATGGCTCCAAGGCGCGTGGCCCCTGGGCGGAACCCGCTCCGTTAGGTGCCAGCGCGGCAAGAGCAGAGCTGCCAAGAAGTCCCTCACCCGCAAGAAGCTGCCCGAGCGCTCCCTGCTCCAGCACGTCGCCACCATGCTCCTGCTCCCGCACATCAAGACCCCGCGCTGCTCCCAGCTACTGCACGTGGGGACATGCAAGACCAAGCTCTCCGCCCCCCAAGGCCTCCCGTGGCCACAGCAGGCTGCCGTGCCTTCACCATCGAGCTACGCAGTGTCGCGTGGCCTGACAAGTTCAAGCCAGACCTGCCTCCTCATTACGACGGCACGGCCGACCCTGTGGAGTTCCTCTAGCTCTATGAGCTGGGCATCGAAGCTGCCAACGGAGACGAGAAGGTCATGGCGAACTGGTTCCCCATGGCGCTCAAGGATGGGGCCCGCACCTGGCTCCTGAACCTGGCTCCAGGCATGATCTCCTCCTGGGACGAGATGCGCACCCGCTTCATCGCCAACTTCCAAGGTACTCGCGACCGGCCACCCGCCGTGAGCGACATGCGCCGCATCAAGCAACAACCCGGAGAGACCCTGCAGAAGTACATCCAGTGCTTCAACAACGCACGCCTCAAGATTCCCAAGGTGACCGAGGAGGCCATCATCTCAGCCTTCTCCGACGGCTTGCGCGATGTCAAGATGAAGGAGGAGCTGGCGATGCATGAACACCTGTGCACTTCCTTGGAGTTGTTCAACTTGGCAACCAAGTGCGCCAGGGCTGAGGAAGGGCGTCTCTCCCTCCTCGAGCTGCCTGCCGCAGACCCAGAAGAGAAGAAGCCCAAGGCCAAGGATGTGAAGCGCAAGGGGGCTGCCGTGCTCGCGGCAGAACCAGACACCAAGTGGGGCGGAGATCAGCCCGAATCTTCCAAGGGCAGTCGGTACTGTGTGTACCACGACCTCCACACCCACAACACCAACGAATGTCAAGAGCTCCGAGCCGTGCGAGAAGGAAGGATCGGCCGTCGCCCCGACCACGGTGACCGGGGCTACGGTCGAGGAGGAGGAAGGAACGCAGGACGCTGGGAAGACCGCTGCCCGCGCCAAGGGTGGCGCGATCGACCTCGCGAGGATCGCTGGCAAGACCCGCCTCGCGAGGGAGACTGGAGGGATCAGCCTCGCGAGGATTGCCCGCAAGGCAACACAGGCCTCCCTCCGCTGCCGCCGCAGTCAAGGAGAAACGAGGACCGCCATCAGGACGAGAGGGCTGGGGGCTTCCAGGAGCCGCGCGCGATCGCCTGCATCCTGGGCGGGGCTCAAGCCCCAGCCTCTCAACGCATCTTCAAGCAGTTCGCCCGCGAAGTGAATGCAGTCCTCCCCAAGCTCGAAGCCACGCGCCCTCTCAGGTGGTCGGCGTGCGCCATCACGTTCAGCTCAGCA
This sequence comes from Triticum urartu, assembly GCF_056163025.1. Lineage (NCBI taxonomy): Eukaryota > Viridiplantae > Streptophyta > Magnoliopsida > Poales > Poaceae > Triticum > Triticum urartu. The sequence continues at coordinate 233,096,266 of NC_141877.1, forward strand.
GATCAGCTCAAGTGTGCGGCCACAGCCGGAGTCCTCCCGATGCTTTGTTCCCCAATCATCAGCAATGTGGTGGTCACCAGGACCCTCATCGATGGCGGGGCAGGGCTCACCGTCCTGTCCGTGGAAACATTCAACAATCTCCAAGTGCCCTACAACCAGCTTTAGCCAACCAAGCCTTTCTCCGGAGTCACCGACGGCTCCACGGTCCCGATTGGGCAGGTCCGCCTCCCTGTCACCTTCGGGGCACGCGACAACTACCGCACCGAGCTCATCGACTTCGACGTCGCTCACATTCGCCTGCCGTACAACGCCATCCTTGGGTACCCAGCACTGGCCAAGTTCATGGATGTAACTCACCACGGCTACAACGTCCTCAAGATGCCAGGAAGTGGCAGAGTCATCACGGTGCCCTGTGAAGAGAAGGACGCGGTGTGTTCCCTGGAACGAGCCTTTTAGGCCGCATCACTGGAAGACCCGGATCGCAGAAGCAGGAGGCTTCCCGAGACCGCCCCCAAGAAGAAGAAGAAATCGTCCGGCCCGGCCCCTCAGGAGGCAGGCCCCTCAAGGCCCGCGCCTGCCCGGGGGGAACCTCCTTCCATCACATAGGAAAGCGCGCCCGGTGCTCTCCTCAGGCAGGGCTCGGGGGCTCTCCCCTGGAGGGCCACCGACCTGGCTAAGGTCACGAGGGAGGCGCTTGGGAACCACATGGAGGCGTGTTTCGAAGCACGTTTCCCTCAAGAAGGAGTAAGGCAAGGATAGCCAGACCCTCAAGAGTTCGTCAGCAAGGCCATTCAGGAGCTACAGGAGTCAAGAGTCATGAAAGGCAGCCGCCGCCTACCAGCTGTGGCTCCCCATCCAGGCGAGGATGGTGGGCTGCGCGTCTGCATTGACATACCAGGGCTCAATCGAGTCGCCTCTCTGGAGCACCTCTGGCCCTCGCGAGTGGGGCGCTGCGAAGGTCCACCCCACAACTACGTTCGCATGCCTTACGGCTTGCCGAACGCGGCTGCCACGTACCAGCGCCTCATGAGGGGCATCATGGAGGCTCAAGAGGCCAGGCGTTCCGCAGCTCTGGCGGAGATGGAGATGGTCCGCAAGGAGCCACCAGCGCCTCCGGAGCCTCCCGAGGCCCCTGGGCCTGGGGGCTCATGAGGATCGACTTCCGCAGCCCACCAAGTCTGCTACGCCAACACTCCTTCGTCCTCAACATCATCAGGTAACATCTTTCAAGTTTCATTTCCAGCTGGGAGCGCCCCCCAGGGCTGCATTATTCCCAGGCCGTGTGGGTCCGTCCCTGCGGCATGTATCCCTTTTATTTCATGTTGTTAGCTTACTTTGTTGGGGGCGCCCCACGGGCTGCATCATCCCCAAGTCGCTCGGGCCTGACCCAGTGATGTCCGCCTTCCCAGCATCTATTTGAATGAATCCACTCCTTCGCGGCTAATGTGTTTGACCTAGTTGCCCGCTCAACTGACGCCAACTGACGGAGCTGCTCCCAAACGGCACGACGCTTGCGCATGGGTCCGTCCCTACAACACCGACAAACCTGAATGGCTGAGCTCTGGCCGCGGCAGCCCCGCATGGCGCCACCTCGTCAAGCCTTCAGTGCCTCATCGCCCCTCGGAAGCAACCAACGGCTGACTGTCAATTATCATGGCAACCCCTCGTTCTTTCTATGATGGGTCTACAGGATCTCCTAAAGGAGCTGCGTCAGGCGAGGCCCTTGCGCTGTCTCCTTCACTCTCATCCACGCGAACCGCTTGCACGTTAAAGGGGGGTGCCTGAGCATCGCGACTCAGGGCTCCTACTGGCTCTCCAGCCCTCACCCTATGGCCTTGTCCACGGCATCGCGACCTGGCATACCAGCGACGGCTGAGACTCGCTCGAGGGCCGGGACCCGAGGACGTAGAGCAGAAAGGGAAGCAAAGGCGGGAGGGGAGGGACACGCGAGGACCTCGCCGAGCAACCTAACGCCTGCCGATGCACGGACCCGGCGACACACCAGAGAGCGGTCCCTGATTCTCGAGATAAGTCACCACCCGGAAGCACCAGCTACCGTGGCACCATCCCCGGACCTAATGCAATCCCGTGTTAGCGACGCCGCTCTCCTTTCTCACCGAACGACGGCTGCTTGAGCGCCAAAGGGGACCTCCTGAGCATCACGACTCAGAGGCTCTTACCGGACCCCAGGTCGCTCACCTCCTGGCCTTGACCACGGCATCGTGACCTGGCATACCAGCGACGGCTGAAGCCACCTTGGGACTGGGACCTGTCGGCGCAGAGCACCAAGCCCTCGTGAGGTTCGAAAGGGAGAACTGAGCTAAGACGGAATGAGAAACTCGCACAATTCTACGACAAGGGTTATATTAACAAACAGGATCACAGGCACCTTACAAGCCCCCACGGGACACGTCTTTGATTCCTTGCAGGGAACAGATCCTAAAAGGACGCTAACTACACGCGCCCCTGCAAAAGACGCCATCGTCAACAGCGGGTCGTCAAGCACCGGCACCAACCCCATCCAGATCAGAGTCGGTGACGGCCTGACGAGCCCGCCCTGCTCCAGGAGCGGCGCAGGCTCGGGGGCTCGTAGCTGTCGTCGCTCGTCTCCGGGGTCGCGAAGAGCTCGCCGGAGTCGCTGGACCCTCTGACGCCTCCGTCGCCTGAGCAGCCGCCAAGGGAGCGGTCGGCGGGCCCAGTCCTCGCCGTAGCAGGGTCCCGACCACCTCTCCCAGGGCAGCACTCCAGCCGGCGCCCTTTCGCATCGAAGACCTTGAAGAACATCACCGAAGCGCCGTCGTACTCCAAGTGGATCACGAAGGCGCCTCTTGTCCTGCAAACCCGGGAGATTTCGCTCCAGCCTCGAGTCATGAAGACCTCGCCCGGCGCAACGACCGCGACCTCTGCCTCGGTCGTGAGGGCGCTGCAACCGGCGTGCTGCAGCCAAAGCTCTAGGAGTTCTCCCTGCGGGATGATGGAGGCGAAGAAGGGAGGAAGGCGAATCCAAGACTGAGGAGGCATGGCGGCGTGGAGCACGAACTCTCGGGAGGAGCCCTCGGTGTGGACCCCAGGGGGGGACCCACACCTTCGTGACCCGTCGGCGCCAACGGCGGCGCCGCCCGTGGCAATCGGCATCGACTCCTTCAGAGCCCTCGGTGTGGGCGTACAGGGGAAGCGGGAACCCCGGCGGTGGCCGCTCGCACCAGGGCCTCGACACCACCTGATGGGCCCCCTCGTCCCGGCCGCGGAGGGCGAGCCGTTTCTTCGGCGGGAGCGGGTCTGGTTCCTCTCGGGGAGCCTTTCCCTTCTCTGCCGCCGAGAACCGGCGGATCGGAGCCATCGCAGCAAGACGGAGCAAGGACCGGGAAGAAGGAGAAGCAAGAAGGGATGGACTGGAAGGGCGCGCGCCGTTCCGTACTTATGGCCGGCAAAGGCCAATCGCTGACCTCCACGATCGCAGGTAATCATGACCTGCTTTGCATGCAGGGACTTGTCCAAACCGTGCAGTTGCCGAGGCGCCGTGGGGAAGTGGAGACGCCCACGTCCAATCCACCGCCACGCGGCGCCCAAGGCCGCAGGCTGTTAGGGCCCGCGGCGCTTCGCTCTTGCCCTTTCGCCTCCCTGCACGGCCAAGTCCGGGCGCGCCTTGGGCCCGGGGGCTACTATCGGCGTTCTGGGAACGGGGGTCCCCAGACTTGCCTGCCTGCGGCCTGCGGCGTGCCTCAAAAGGGGGCCCAGCGTGGCCCATCTTCATCAACACAGACCCAAGACCCACGCGAGGGGCCAAGCCTCGCGGGGCGGACGACACGGAGCTTCCTCAGGCACGGCCTCATCAGGCTGGCTTGCGAGGAGGCGGAGAGATCAAGGCGGGGTACCTCACAAGGTGCCCGTGACGCAAGGCATGACGACCAAAGGCGCCAGGCGGGCGCTAGCCGCGCAGTGTCCTCCTTTCCTCTTTGGTGCAAAGGGAGCAAGCGCAGGCGAGAGCATCAAGCAAAGGCACCCGTTTCGGTGCAACGAGACCAAGACCAGTCCAATGGCAGGGAGGAAGTTATTGTGGAGCCCAAGCCAGCGTCACCACCAGAGCCTTTCGCAGGCGAGGACCAACTTTAGTCAGGATAAGTGTACCAGATGTTCCCCTTCAAAATGGCCAATTGTTGGCGCCCTTCCCGCTCAATATTTGGGAAGAGGCCCAGGGCCTTTGCCTATAAACAGGACTAGCCACTCCCAGGGTAGAGGGGCAATCAAGAAGGAAGCAATCAAGAAGGGAGAATCTAGAAGCCAAGGGAGAAACTAGCTAGGATCAGATCGAGTAGCATCACACACACACAGAGAGAGAGAGAGAGAAGGGTGACTGAACTCCTCCTAGCAGTTCATCCCCCCAGCCAAGAACAGACCCTCGCGAGGTTGTTCTTCCTTGTATTGCTCATCATCATCAGCCCAAGAGGCAATCCACCACACCACACACTGGAGTAGGGTATTACACCACAATGGTGGCCCGAACCAGTATAAACCATGTGTCTCTTGTGTTGTTCTTTCCATAGCTTAGATCTTCGCGAGGCGGAGGGGTGCAGGTAGGTAGAAGGTGAAATCTCCGCGCGCACCCCAGTGTTCGAACCTCAAGGGTCTGCCGGAACCCGAAATCCGACAGGCGCCCCATCTTTTCTTTTTCTTTATCCTATATGGGCCAGGCCCAGCCGGCCATATTCCTTCCCCATAATTTTTTCCATAGTTTTTCTTTTCTTTTCTATTGGTCAAAAAAAATTACAGTGTGCGCGGCCGGCCGAACCGGCTAAAGGCCTTTTGACCCATGGCGCACCTCCCATCTCTGTTTCGTATATTTTCGTCTACGTTTAGTCCCACATTTCCTAATCTTTGACCCTTAAACCTCTTTTCCACCTATAAATATAGACCCAGAGCCTTCAAAAATCATCCGATTCGGGATAAATCAATATTTTGGTTTGACTAGATAAAAATATTTTTCTCCTCTCCGGCGCGACTTTTGGAAATTATCTCCTTTCTCCAAAGTCATCTTTTCTCCGCCTTATAAAGGTATCTTTCTTTATACTTCCTTAGTTTATTATTTCTAGACTAATACGATAAAACAATTAGATTATCAATTAGTCTACGTATTTATACATTAGACCCTAGCCGTAGCTTTTTTTTCTTCTGTAAAACAGCTTGGCTCTGATTTTTCAAATAGTCATAACTTTTTACTCGTTCATTCAAATTAGATGAAACCAACGCCTATAGCTTCGTCTTGTTTTTACCTATCCAGTGGACCTCTCACATTAACTTTTTGAAATTTTCAAAATTCCGAATTTTGTTCAGATTTATATTCAAACTTCTTTTCATCATAACTTGAGTTTTATAACTCCGTTTGAGTTGATTCTTTTTGCAAATCGAAGCTCTTGACCTAAACTTTCTGATAAGGCCAAATTCACATAATTCTGATACTCTTAGAAATTGTTTTATGTTGCAAGAGTTATTTGCTTGGTTTTGATGTTTTCTGAATCGTTTTCTTCGATCTTTCTGATCTTTTGAGTGATTGCTTATGTGTGGTTACTATTGCTTGCCAACGATAGATTGACCGGAGTGTGACGAGTAGATCTATCAAGAGTTTTGAGTGTGAATCATCTTCATCAACATTGCAGGCAAGTTCACACTTTGATCATATTCCTTTCATACCCAGTTTTTATTGCATTAGATCAATCCTCAAACAATTCCATGATTAGGATCTGATTAATATGTGGGTTTTGGGAAGTAGATGAGGTAGTACCTATTACCTGTTATATTATCAAACCTTTGGGAGTTATTTCTAGGTTTGCTTATGCCATGCTATGCTAGTAGACGTGGATTGGGTGAGTGTATCCATGACAGATGTGAGATTGATAAATTAAAGGTTTATTTAAGGTGGCAACTTAAACACACATCTGGGTGGATTGAGGCACCTGGGTATTCCAGCTGCCTGTTTTTCTTTATGGAGCGCCACGTAGGCTCAAAGGGATCATGAGATTAATCATACTAGAAACTTCCGTGTGCAGCCACAAGCTACTATGGGCTCTAGCATAGTTGACTAAGTCGTGCGAACTCTTACAGTGGTAGACTACCAGATGTAGGGGATGTAGCTTGGTACTGTCTAGCCGATCGTAAGGTGCCAGTGCTTCTGAAAGACTATGTCTCGGTCATCCGTTTCTCAAACATCATGTAGTGCGAGAATCCCAATGGAGGAGATCGAGTCTTGTGGGGAAAAGTGCGCAAACCTCTACAGAGTGTATAAACTAATCATGGTTAGCCGTGTCCCCGGTTATGGACGTCTTAAGTATCTAGTACTTGGATTATCATGTGAATCTCATCATGTGACTTTAATTAAATTTGTTGGGTTTTAATGATGATGCTTAATTGGGATTGAGAGGGTGTCTACACTCTCGATGTTTAACAACCACCATGATAGTTAAATAAAATTTATTCCTTTGTAGTAGGGAAAAATTGGCTTTTCACAAAAAACCTTATAACCATAGAGCTTTTCCACCAGCCATATATGCATGTAGTGATAGCCATTGTTCATCATTCTCTATGGTGTGAATTTGCCAGTACATTCAATGTACTAACCCTTTGTGGCTGCAACGTCCCATGTTGCAGGGCTTCTTACGATGAGTAAGTGATACGTTAGGGTTACGATTTCTATACTCAACTTTGCCGTAGGTGTTGATGGGAATCCACAACCTTATTACTTCCGCTATTTGGATTGAGGTAGTAATATTTTACGTTACTTTATACATGTGATTTACCTCTATTATAAATCCTCGAGTACTGTGTGTGCCAGCATACCGATCCAGGGATGACACTTAAGCACAGAGACTTGACCGTTTGAGGTCGGGTCGCTACAGCCACGGGGCCTCCACAATGGTGGAGGGTGCGCCGTACCCCCCGGGCATGCCCTATGTCCTTGTGGTTGACTCGTGGACCCCCATGACGTGATACCGACACCAAATATTCCTATAAATACATAAACCCTCTAAAATAAACCTAGATCGGGAATTCCGCCGCTGCAAGCCTCTGTAGCCACGAAAAACCAATCGGGACCCTGTTCAGGCACCCTTCCGGAGGGGGGAATCATCACGGGTGGCCATCTTCATCATCCCAGCACTCTCGATGATGAGGAGTGAGTAGGTCACCCTCGGGGCTGAGGGTATGTACCAGTAGCGATGTGTTTTATCTCTCTCTCTCTCGTGTTCTTGATTTCGCATGATCTTGATGTATCGCGAGCTTTAGTTGGATCTTATGATGTTTCTCCCCCTCTACCTTCTTGTAATGGATTGAGTTTTCCCTTTGAATTTGTCTTATCGTGTTGAGTCTTTAAGGAGAACACTTGATGTATGTCTTGCATGTGCTTATCTATGGTGAGAATGGGATAATCACATGATCTACTTGATATATGTTTTGATGATCAACTTGCGGGTTCTATGACCTTGTGAACTTATGCATAGGGGTTGGCACACGTTTTCGTCTTGACTCTCCGGTAGAAACTTTGGGGCACTCTTTGAAGTTCTGTGTGTTGGTTTGAATAGATGAATCTGAGATTATGTGATGCATATGGTATAATCAAACCCACAGATACTTGTGGTGACATAGGAGTATCTAGGTGACATTAGGGTTTTGGTTGATGTGTGTCTTAAGGTGTTACTTTAGTACGAACTCTAGGGCTGTTTGTGACACTTACTAGCCCAATAGATCGATCAGAAAGAATAACTTCGAGGTGGTTTCGTACCCTACAATAATCTCTCCGTTTATTCTCCGCTATTAGTGACTATTTGTTGCACGTTGAGGGGTTGTTATATGAGCTAATTGTGTTATCATTGTTGAGAGAACTTGCACTAGTGAAAGTATGAACCCTAGGCCTTCATTCTAAGCATTGAAATACCGTTTTCGCCCACTTTTATCATTAGTTACCTTGCTGTTTTATATTTTAGATTACAAAAACCTATATCTACCATCCATATTACGCTTGTATCACTACTTCACCGAACTAGTGCACCTATACAATTTACAATTTGTATTGGGTGTGTTGGGGACACAAGAGACCATCTTCATCCTACGCCTCCCACGGGTTGATAAACCTTAGGTCATCCACTTGAGGGAAATTTTCTACTGTCCTACAAAACTCTGCACTTGGAGGCCCAACAACGTCTACCAGGATAAACTTGCATAGTAGACATCAAGCTCTTTTCTGGCGCAGTTGCCGGGGAGGCTAGCTAAGCGGCACTCATAGCCCGTCAACTAAGCTCTTTTCTGGCGCCGTTGCCGGGGAGGTTAGTGCCTGAAGTTATATCTTTAGATCTTGCAATAAGATCTTTTAGTTTCTTGTTTTATCACTAGTTTAGTCTATAAAAGAAAACTACAAAAAATGGAATCAAGGTTGCCTCATATGCTTCATCTTTTTAATGTCTTTCGTGAAAATAAGGATTCCGATAATTGTGCCAAAGTGTTAGAAGAAGAATGCATTAAAATGTTTGGCACTAAATCTTTGAATGATGAGCATGATTGCAATGTTGTTAGTATGAATTCTTTGAATATCCATGATGCTAATGATATGCAAAGCTACAAGCTTGGGGATTCTATGTTTGATGAAGATGATATTTTTTGTCCCCCAAGTTTTGATGAGCACATTTAATATGATGATAGCATGCCTCCTATTTATGATGATTATATTGATGAAAGTGGTTTGGAAGAGTCTCAAATCTAGGTATTAATGATCCCACTATTTTGGAGGGTGTTGAATCTTTTCACGATATTGATGAAAGTGGATTTGGAGAGGTCATGACTTTATTTAGTGATGTATCCACTATCTCGGAAGAGATTCCAATTGATTATGAGAACAAAGTTGCTATCTATGATGACAATTGTGATGACATGTATGCTATAAAGAATAATGATAACCATGAAACTTTTCATCATGATTTAATTTTCAATTTGACTATGCCTCACGTGATAGTTATTTTGTTGAATTTGCTCCCATTATTATGAATAAGAAGAATTTTGTTTATGTGGAGAGTAGTAAATTTTCTATACTTGTGGATCATGAAAAGAATGCTTCATGTGATGGTTATATTGTTGAATTCATTCATGATGCTACTGAAAATTATTTTAGTACGAACTCTAGGGATGTTTGTGACACTTATAGAAATATCCCAATAGATCGATCACAAAGAATAACTTTGAGGTGGTTTCGTACCTGTAAGTGCATCTAGTGCCCCTGAGTGATTTTGGTGTATTGAAGACTTATAGGTTAAGGGACTAATGTGTTTTTGAGTGTACACAAGTCTATAAGTCTATGAGGAGTTTCATATTTACAGAGAAAGTCGACCCCTAACAATGAAGTTCTTCGACTGAAGACTTTGGATTTCTGAAGACTTTCTGAAGACTTTGAAAGTGAAGAAATTGGTGCAATCCTGAAGACTTGGTATTCATTCGAGGAACATGAAGCGTGAAGACTTTTGTTTTAGTAGTTTCATTTTCACTTTCTTGAGTCATAGGAAACACCGTACTGTTAAAGGGGGTCGACGAAATACTAAGGAAAATTTTCCATGTGATGCTCAACTCAAAATCCTACACCTACCAATCCCTTCGAGTGAAGCCATTGGATATCTCATACAGTTCAGTCATATTCTTCAGTGACAGAGAAGAAGTTCTTCTATTCTCTGAGGAATTTGTTCTGACTGTGGAGTTAGGAATTCGCCAGTGCGGATTACCTACACAGTGAGGAACATGATAGCCCTGAGGATTTTGCTACTCAAAATTCCGACCGTTGCTGTGCTATGCGCCAGCTGTCCCTAAAATATCTACCCGCCTAACAGTCATATCATTGAAGGGCATTTATGTCTTATCATGTCGGGCTGCTCCCTAGGCTATAAATAGCCGCCCCCTACAACCACTAGCTGGTTGGCTGCTCCGAGAGAAACTGACACTTGTCATTTGAGAGCATCCCATCCTCCGAGGACTTTGAGCGAAAATCATCAAGTGAGGAAAACCCAAACCCAAACACTTACAAACCCAAAGTGATTGAGCATCACTGAAGAGACTGATCCTGCGTGGATCCGACGCTTGTTACCTTTGAAGACTATGCTTCTTCCAGACGGTTAGGCGTTAAGGTCTAGAGCATCCAAGAGGAATTTGTGGATCACCGAGTGACCAAGTTTGTGAAGGTTCGGAAGTCACGTGAAGACTTACCACGAGTGATTGGGCGAGGTCTGTGTGACCTTAGCTCAAGGGGAATACGGTGAGGACTGAGTGTTCTGAACTGCGTGTTCAGGACTAGGTATCCGGGACTGTGTGTCCTCACGTTTAAATACCTAGCCGCCCTAACCAGACGTACAATTGTCACAGCAGTTGGAACTGGTCTACCAAATCATTGTCTTCAGCAAGCTACCTGGTTTCATTTCCTCAACCCTTCCATTTCCTCATAACTGTGGTGAGTGCTTGTTCATATCTGTGTTTGAAGACTTTGACTGAAGACTTTCTCAATTTCCTCAGCTCAATTTCTTCAGTCTGTTTGTCTTCATCCTGTGTTATCCTGTGTTTACGCTTTCTATACTCTATGCTTGTCTTCATTTCATCATGATGACTATGCTTGTGCTCTGTTATGTTTACTGTTGAGTACTTATTCTGCTGCTAGTAGTTCTTCGCTAAGGAATTTCCTCACCTACAAATTCCTTAGTGAAGAATTCATAAAAATCACCTATTCACCCCCCTAGTCGATATAACGCACTTTCAATTGGTATCAGAGCAAGGTACTCCCTTGTTCTGTGTGATTTTGGTTTAACCGCCTAGAGTTTTAGTTATGTCGACCGCGGGTATGAAGAAAGTGACATGCCCCATCTTGGAAGGTCACAAGTATCCCAAGTGGAAGGCCATGATGAAGAAGCGTCTCATGGCGATGAACAACGAGCTGTGGACCGTCACTGAGATTGGTCTGACCGATCTGTGCAAGATGGCAGAAGCAGATGACATTCGCAAGTACACTCTTATCAACCTCACAGCAAAGGACGTCATCTGCTCCTGTCTGTCTCAAAATCAGTTCAGAATATCATGCATCTCAATCATGTGAAGCTTATCTAGGACCGTCTCTCTGAGGTCTATGAAGGTCATCGAACCTGTCATGATCCTTGGTTTGAGGACTTCAAGGAATCTCCCAAAGCGATGACATTCGAGCCAGAATCATCATCTTCTGCATCATGCCTTATGGCAAAAGATGCTAAGGTAACTGAACGCTACCTATCCGAGTCTAGTGATGATGAATCTGGTGATGAATTTGGACCCAGCTATGTCAAACTTGCTTCCCTTGCCACTAAACAACAAAGAGCTTTGGAAAAAGTTCAATACATGCTAAATAAGAGCGATGATATGTTGGGTGAAGAAGTGGATCAGTCAGAAGCTTTGGCTGAATGTCTTCAGAGACTTCATACTAAGTATGACACCCTTCAAGATCATCATAACACTCTCTTATCTGATCATGAGAAGCTTTGTTATGAACTTCTTCAGAGAAAGCAAGATCTTGAAAAGCTAAGAGTGAGTTATGAAGATCTTCAGAAGGAGCGCGATTCATTACTTGCTCAACAAATCAGCGCTTCTCAGGAAGAATTTGTTCCTCCATGCTTGAAGTGCATTGAACGTGAATCTGCTAATTCTTCACCTGAATGTTCAAATGTTGCTAATGTTTCAAATTCTTCACCTGCCTCTGCTATCACTAATTCCTCATCTGAGGACACTGCTAGTATCACTGAAGATGCAGGGCTGAAGGAATTGTACATGACAGGCATGTACAAAAGCCTCAAAGGGCATCACACTCTTTGTGATGTGCTTAAAAAGAAGATCCTCAACAGGAACCCTAGGAAAGAGGGTATTGCCTTTGAGAGGAAACTCAATGCTGATGGTACATATTGGAAGCCTAAGCAGTACCCCAAAACCTCATGGGTTGCTGCAAAGGGACCTCTAGTTGATCCATCTAACTTATCTGGCTTTGCATGTGAATATCCTCGTTCTGATGATGAGTCATTTGACTCCAACTATAAACTGTTCAAAAATCAGAATGGTGAAGTATTTGCTAGATATGTTGGCACTAACTGCAGGAACGGTTCCCCTATGAAGAAAATCTGGGTTCCCAAAAGGTGCCTTGAAAGTCTTCAGGTGAATGTCCTCAGGACACCACCTGTGAAGAATAGGAACCCCATATCCAATTCTTCATATGGACCAATTTCCTTAAAAGGATCAAAGTCCTCATATGAATATCATCGTGCTAACAACTCCGTTTCGCAGGGAAGAGCTAAGGGCTATGAATATGAGCATTATTCTTCTAATCATTATGTTCATAAGTCCTCGAAGAATTACTCTGCTTATTCATATGCTTATCCTAACCCCTCGTATGTGAAACAAAATGGACTGGCTTCTATGCCACCTTTCTCGTATGGAGCTCGCAGAGTGATGAACTCTTTGCCACCCCTTCAGATGTGGGTGGTGAAGAAAAGGAACTAATCTCTTCTGCAGGGTCAGGTCTCCAGACGTACGTAATCGTCTGAAGAATTTGCTGGAGACCTGAGTGTGGCTGATAGGACGCAGGCTAACCATGAAGAAATGAACTCTCATTTCTCATGTACTCATACTGCTTTATCTGTTCTATTTCTTGATGAAATTGATCTGATGATTTGATGTCATATTCTTCACTGATGAAGTATATGAGTTCCTAAGCTGCACTAATTCATCTGCAGGATGATCGACCCAAAGCCACTGAGTGGGTCCTCGATAGTGGATGTACAAATCACATGACTGGTGACAAGAATCTATTGATGGATGCCCCATTATCTCCGTCACATCTGAAGCATATCATCTTTGCTGACAAAGGCAAAAGTCAGGTATTGGATCTAGGTAAGGTTGCCATCACAAAGGAATGACACATGGGCAAAGTCATGCTTGTCGAGTCCTTAGGATACAACCTCATGTCTGTCTCAATGCTTTGCGATCTTGATATGGTTGTTGTCTTTGGCAAGTACCATTGTGTTGTGCTTATGGAAGCTGACAATTCAAAAGTCTTCGAAGGCTTTAGGAGAGGAGACTTGTAAATTGTTGATTTCTCTACAGGACCACAACCAGCCGTGTGCCTACTTGCAAAAGCTTCAGAAGGCTGACTCTGGCATCGATGACTTGGTCATGCAGGCATGAGGAATTTGCACACGCTTGCGAAGAAGAAGCATGTCATTGGCATCGAGAATGTCAAATTCCTCAAGGATCACTTGTGCGGAGCCTGTGAAGCTGGAAAGATGACCAAGGCCAAGCATCCAGCGAAGACAATCATGACTACCACTCGACCGTTTGAATTGCTTCATATGGATCTTTTTGGCCCTAATCATTATTCTGCTGTTACAAATGATGCATCTCTATATGGCTTTGTTATTGTTGATGATTACTCTCAATACACATGGGTACACATTGTTACTTACAAACATGAAGTGCAGGAAGTCTTCAAATGATTTTCCTCGAGGGCTTCAACCAACTTTGGTGTGAAGATCAAGCACATCAAAAGTGACAATGGAACTGAGTTCAAGAATTCTGGTCTTGATGACTATCTTGATGAACTTGGTATTACTCATGAGTTATCTGCTCCTTATACTCCTCAGCAGAACGACGTCGTGGAGCGCAAGAACAGAACTCTTGTTGAGATGGCACGCACTATGCTTGATGAATACAAGACACCTCGTCCTTTCTGGATTGATGCAATTGATACTGCGTGCCACATCATCAACAGAGTATATCTTCACAAATTCTTCAAGAAGACTGCCAATGAACTCCTCACTGATAAGAAACCCAATGTTAGTTATTTCAAAGTCTTCGATGCTAAATGTTGGATTAGAGATCCTCATCACAACTCAAAATTTGCACCGAAAGCACATGAAGGTTTTATGCTTGGTTACGGAAAGGACTCGCACACCTACAGAGTCTTCAACAACGTTCTTCACAAGGTTGTTGAAACTGTAGATGTGCGGTTCGATGAAACTAATGGCTCGCAAAGAGAGCACCTACCTACTGTCATAAATGAACCAGCACCTGAGGAAACTATCAAGTTCAAGGCTACTGAGGATGTCATTCCTACTAAAGAATCTGCTGAAGAATTCATTCCATAACATGAAGAACGTTGAGCTAATGCACCTAAAGAAAATACTAAAGAAAATGGCGCTAAAGAAAATGCTGATCAAATTCATCAACGACAACCAGCTCATCATCGCATTGCAAAAGAAGTGCAAGTTGAAAAGATCATCAATGACATTAAAGCACCAGGTCCTCTCACACGCTCAAAACCTTCACATTTATCTAACTTTTGTGGGCACTATGCTTTTGTCTCTATCACAGAACCCACTAAGGTAGATGAAGCATTTCTAGAGCCTGAGTGGATTCAGGCCATGCAAGAAGAATTACATCAGTTCGAGCTCAACAACGTCTGGGAACTGGTCAAATGTCCAGATCCTCGCAAGCACAATGTCATTGGCACAAAATGGATCTATCGCAACAGGCAAGACGAAAATGGCCTTGTGGTAAGGAATAAGGCATGGCTTGTAGCTCAAGGCTACACACAGGTTGAAGGAATTGATTTCGATGAAACTTTTGCACCTGTTGCTAGACTTGAGGCTATTCGCATATTACTTGCGTATGCTAACCATCATGATATCACTTTATATCAAATGGATGTGAAAAGTGCATTTCTTAGTGGTAAGCTTGAGGAAGAAGTATATGTTGCTCAACCCCCCAGGTTTTGAAGATCCAAAGAATCCTGACAAAGTCTTCAGACTCAACAAGGCCCTCTATGGCCTCAAGCAGGCCCCACAGGCGTGGTATGATTCTTTGAAGGAATTCCTTATGAAGAAAGGCTTCAAACCCGGTTCACTCGACCCTACTCTTTTCACTAAATCTTATGATAGTGAATTGTTTGTGTGCCAAATATATGTTGATGATATTATCTTTGGTTGTACTGACCAACATTATAATGATGAATTTGCCTATATGATGAGTGAATAATATCAAATGTCTATGATGGGAGAATTGAAATTCTTCTTAGGTCTTCAAATTCGTCAACAATGCAATGGCATATTCATTTCTCAGGAGAAATACCTCAAGGATGTACTGAGGAAATTCGGCATGCACGATTGCAAAGGCGTCAAAATTCCTATGCCCATAAATGGCCATCTATCCACTGATGAAAATGGTATTGACTTTGATCATAAGGTATACCGCTCCATGATTGGTTCTTTATTGTACTTATGTGCATCTAGACCAGATATAATGCTTAGTGTTTGCATGTGTGCCCAATTTCAAGCTACACTGATGGAATCACACCATAAGGCTGTGAAGCATATTCTTCGATATCTAGCTCACACACCAACACTTGGATTATGGTACCCCAAGGGCTCGGCTTTTGATCTCATTGGATATTCTGACTCTAACTATGCTGGTGATCGTGTGGATCGCAAGTCAACATCTGGTACATGTCATTTCCTCGGATGATCTTTGGTCTGTTGGTCCTCGAAGAAACAGAACTGTGTATCACTATCTACTGCTGAAGCTGAGTACATTGCCGCTGGTTCTTGCTATGCTCAATTGCTATGGATGAAGCAAACTCTCAAGGACTACGGCGTCAACATGAAGAATGTGCCTCTCTTCTGTGACAATGAGAGTGTCATCAAGATTGCTCACAACCCAGTTCAGCACTCGAAGACAAAGCACATTCATATTCGTCATCATTTTCTTCGTGATCATGTGTTGAAGGGCGACATTTCTATTGAGCATGTGAAGACTGAAGAACAGCTAGCCGATAGCTTCACAAAGCCATTGGATGAGAAGAGATTTAGCAAGTTGCGGTGTGAGCTAAATATCTTAGAATCTTTGAATGTTCTTTCAAAAGGACACTCATCCTAACACTTATGCAAAATTGATGACTTAGATGTGCAACACATGAAGAAACGTTTTTCTTCAATCAATGAAGAATAACACTCTAAGTGTGAAGAAATTAATGAAGAATTTGATTCTCAGAACCCTACGACAACTGTACGCGGTGTCTGAAATCATCATTCTTATACAGTGGGTCATGGCACCACCAAAAGTTCAAATTCCTCAGTTGTTCAAATTCTTCAAATTTGCATTATCTTCAATGTTTCCATCGTTTTTTCTTCTTTGGCTATATATATATGTGTGAGTTTATGTCCTCTACATCATTCACTTATGGCTATTTCTTCAAGTTGGTTTTTTTGCTAAGTGAATGTGATCGGACCCTTCCCCCTCTATGCTAAACTCAACCTAATCTATTCACAAATTCTTCATGTGCGTTCTATTTGAACAAAATCTTCATTGTGTCCTTGTTAGCTGAAGAATTTGCGAACAGAAAGTTAAAACTGATCTTATCCAAATTTTCGGCTTTGCCTCTCAAACCATTCCGCATCCCATGTTATACTTATCTATTCACCCACGATCAAACACGATCTCCACTTCTTAGTACGTGGGTGACACATGTCATGTGAATGAGAAGGGTCAGGGGCACGTTTGTCCAAATTCTTTGGGTGAACAATTTTTCACCGTGGCTATAAATACCCCCTTCCCCTTCCTCACTTCCTTTACTCCACTCGACCTCTCTCCAGCTCGAGCTTCTCAAACCCTAGCGCCGCCGCTACTTCATCGTCGCCGATGAGGAAGAGCTTCACTGCCTCGACCTCGTCGCCGCCGTACTCGCGCCGGCCGCGGAAATCTTCACTCCGCCACCGCCGTAGCTGTCTTCCTCCGCCGAGTTAGGGCATGGAAGATCTGCACAGACAAACTTCACTTCTCCACCTCACAGTTTGTCGTGTTCTTCGTTCAGGATAATTAAAAGTTACTTTTACTGCTCTGTGATTCAAATGATTATCTATAAAATCTTTAAAGGTGTTTTTCTTCAAATCCTCACACACTAAAACACCTCACATGTCATCTATTCTTGATTCATTTCTCTAAGTCGCAAATTTATCTTCAAGATTCCTCAATTGTGCAGATTTCTGATCTGTACAACTCTGGAACCTAAGACTAAGAACGCTTAGTGAAATTCTTCAAGACTCGTCTGGTCAAATTCCTCAAACTTGTTCTTTTTACAAAACCTTCTGAGAATGCATATGACCTCTCCAAATTCCTCGCAACTATACTCTATTCACAGGTACTCATGTCCGCTGCTGAATCACTAGGTTCTCATCAACTTAACTCATTTGCAGCGTTCCTCGAAGAAAAGTTGCATACTTCTTCAGAGAATTCAATTGTTCAAATTCCCCAACTGAAGAAAATGGCTGATGGTAAGAAGCCACAGAAAGGAGGAAAGAGGCCTGAGGTCAACACAGCGTTTGAAATCCCTGATGACATATACAAAGATTACTGCACTCCTGATGAGGCCAAGTTTGGAAAAGAGGACAAAAATCAGCGCAAGGTGTGCATTCAAAGAATAGAGAGGAGATGGGCAAGAGAGTGGAGGGAGTACAGGTATGTTACTCCCAAGTACATGAAGAAATTCACACTCAATCCTCCAGGCCCAAGACCTCCATTGGCACCTGGCAAAATAGCTGATCCCACCAGTGTAACGCCCTCGATGCGGCTATATCTCCTACGTGTCGAAGCACGACTTAGAGGCATAACCGCATTGAAAGCAATGTCGCAAGTGAGGTAATCTTCACACAACCCATGTATTACATAAGGGGAAAAGAAACATAGTTGGCTTACACTCGCCACTTCACACAATACATGAATAAAGCATTACATCAACCAGTTACAATCAAGGCCCGACTACGGAGCCAAAATAAAAGAAGACTATCCCAAAAGCTACACAGATCCCTGATCGTCCCGACTGGGCTCCACTACTGATCAACTAGAACAAAACAACACAAAGTACAAGATCTTCATCGAGCTCCTCCTTGAGCTTGGTTGCGTCACCTGCACGGTTCAACGGCACCTGCAAGCTGGTTTTGGAAGTATCTGTGAGTCACGGGGACTCAGCAATCTCACACCCTCGCGATCAAGACTATTTAAGCTTATGGGTAAGGCAAAGGTATGAGGTGGAGCTACAGCAAGCGACTAGCATATATGGTGGCTAACAAACGCAAAAGAGAGCGAGAAGAGAAGGCAAGGCACGATCGATAAAACTATGATCAAGAAGTGATCCTAGAACAACCTACGTCAAACATAACTCCAACACCGTGTTCACTTCCCGGACCCCGCCGAGAAGAGACCATCACGGTAACACACGCGGTTGATGTATTTTAATTAAGGTCAACTTCAGGTTTTCTACAACCGGACATTAACAAATTCCCATCTGCCCATAACCGCGGGCACGGCTTTCAAAAGTTCAAAACCCTGCAGGGGTGTCCCAACTTAGCCCATCACAAGCTCTCACAGTCAACGAAGGATATTCCTTCTCCCAAGACAATCCGATCAGACTCGGCATCCCGGTTACAAGACATCCTCGACAATGATAAAACAAGTCCAGCAAGACCACCCGATGCGCCGACATCCCGATAGGAGCTGCACATATCTCATTCTCAGAGCAACGCCGGATAAGCAATCCGTACAACTAAAACCAGCCCTCGAGTTTCCCTGAGGTGGCGCTGCAAGGGGATCTAGTTTGGACCAACACTTAGACAAGCACTGGCCCGGGGGGTTAAAATAAATATGACCCTCGGGATGCGTGACTCCCAAGGGAAAAAGGCTAGGTGGCGAATGGTAAAACCAAGGTTGGGCCTTGCTGGAGGAGTTTTATTCAAAGCGAACTATCAAGGGGTTCCCATTATAACCCAACCGCATAAGGAACGCAAAATCTAGGAACATAACACCGATATGACGGAAACTAGGGCGGCAAGAGTGGAACAAAAAACCAGGCATAAGGCCGAGCCTTCCCCCCTTTACCAAGTATATAGATGCATTAATTAAATAAGAGATATTGTGATATCCCAACAAAATATCCATGTTCCAACATGGAACAAGCTCCAATCTTCACCTGCAACTAACAACGCTATAAGAGGGGCTGAGCAAAGCGGTAACATAGCCAAACAACAGTTTGCTAGGACAAGGTGGGTTAGAGGCTTGGCTCAACAATATGGGAGGCATGATAAACAAGTGGTAGGTATCGCAGCATGGGCATAGCAAAATAGCGAGCAACTAGCAAGCAAAGATAGAAGTGATTTCGAGGGTATGGTCATCTTGCCTGAAATCCCGCAAGGAAGAAGAACGAGTCCATGAAGAAGACAAACAGACGTAGTTGAACGGGTACTCACAAACGCGACGTTATCGGAACCAACCCAAAGAAGCAACACCAGAAAGAAGCACACAACATAGTAAACAAACATCACATGAACATGGTATGATATGCGGGATGCGGTATGCGATGCATATGCATGATTTGCAAAGGAATGATTGAACCTGGCCTCAACTTGGAAATCCAAGAGTGCCACTGAAAAGGTGAGGTGATTTCGGTTGAAATCGATATAAAGATCACCGGAATCGGATGCACGGTTTGGAAATGGCAAGCAAAACAAATATGGCACCGGTCTGCGATAAACAGCAAGTGACCAACTAAATGCATCAGGATAAATATGCTACAGCACTCAAACATGGCAACAAAATACATGGAAGGGATCCACTCAAGAAGCTTGACAAGATATGAACACGGAGCTACGGCTAATTCACTCATTAACAGGTTCAAACAAGCATGGCAAAAGTGCAAATGATAACAGGTTTCAGACTTAGTGAAATTAACACAAGTCTGGAATTTATCATCAGGAAGCACACTTTAGAGCATGAAAAATACATGCTACAGGAACTTAACATGGCACAGCAAGGCATGGAATGAAGCTACTCAAAGCACTTAACAAAAGTCCCTTAGTGACCGTGAGCCAAAAGGGGGCAGAAAATACAATTGCAAGCATGTGAACATGGCAAAAATATAAATAGAACTCAGACTTAGTGAAAAACTGGAGCATGCAAAACAGATTAACGAGTAGGCATGTTTACGAGCTCGATGCACTCACTAAAGAGAATGGCATGACAAACTAAGCATACGCCCATCAAGAATACATGGCATAGAAACTAGACATGGCAAGAATAACAACATAGCATGCACGGATCAATAGCAACATCCTCGGCAAAATCGCTAACAAGTCAACAATCTGCCATGATTCACGATATAGAAAAAGTAGAGCTCGATTGACTCAAACTAGGTTGCTCCATAAATGCAAACAAATACATGGATGGATATAGCACCACAATATTAACAAAACATCCTTACTGATCATCCTCAAAAGAGGCACGGATCACTAGGAAACAACATGAACATATGGCATAACAACAAAATCAGGACAAGGACTTAGTGAAATTCTAAGTCCCTGAAATCAGCATTAACGATTACGCTACTTTGCATTGTGCTAGTCACCACACATATCACAAAAATACATGGCATACACCTCTGTAAAGATGGCATGGCATATAACAAAACACGTGTAGAGCTCGGGATCATAGCGTACACACATTAATCATGGCAAAAATGACAAAATGCCATTTGCTGAAACAGATCTGACAAATTCATCACATAGCCCTCTTCAAACAGCATTTCGGGCATCAAAATGAGCTCAAATGAGAATGGTGCAATGAGATGAAATGATGTACTCGTCGAGACGAACATTTTGATATGCTACACGCATGAATCGGAGTTACGGTGAGGGAGTTATGACATGATGAAAATGCCAACAATACTGGGGACTTAGTGGAAATTTTACCCTCCGGGTCTAGGGTTGACTTTGGCATGGAAGTCGAGGCAGGGCCGGATCTCGTCGGAGAGTCGCCGGAGAGCGGGGAGACGACCGGAGAAGAGGGATCCGGCGAGGGAGTGCCTGGATCCGGCGAGGTCTTGGCGAAGGAGAGGCCCGGCCGGCGGCCGCGAGCTTGATCGGCGGTGGGCACGCGGGACTTCCGGTGAAGCAGGCGTGGCGGGGCGACGCCCAGCGGCAGGGGCGGCGTGCTGGATCGGGATGAGCTCTTCTCCTCCCGGATCGGGGCGAAGGCGGCGCCGGAAGGGAAGAGTGGAGGCGCGGATCGGCGGTTGGCGGCGGAGATCTCGCCGGCGGGAGGCAGCGCGCTGCGGTGGTCGGCGCAGCTCCGGCGGCCGGAACTCGAAAAGACGGCGGGCGCGCGCGCGGGGTCCTCGCAGGTGGCGGCGGCGGTTGGGCCCCGCGCGGGTGCGGGCGGGCCGGCCGTGCGCCTCGCGGGCCGCGGCGGCGGAGGGACTGGCGGTGCCATGTGTCGCGCGCGGGTTGGCTGTGCGCAGCGGCGGGACGAAACGGACATGTCCGGGCAGCGAGGTTTTGTCCGGTGGCGATGAGGGAGTTGGATCTAGGGTTTGTACCGCGAATATTTCGGAGGGGATCACATATATATATATAGGTAGAGGGAGCTAGGAGAGTCCAAATGAGGTGCGGTTTTCGGCCACGCAATCGTGATCGAACGAACGAGATGATGGAGGGGGTTTTGGTGGGTTTTGTGCCACTTAGAAGGGGTGTTGGGCTGCAACACATACGAGGCCTTTTCGGTCCCTCGGTTAACCGTTGGAGTATCAAACAAAGTCCAAATGGCACGAAACTTGACAGGCGGTCTACCGGTAGTAAACCAAGGCCGCATGACAAGTCTCGGTCCAATCCGAAAATGTTTAACACCCACACACGAAAAGAGGTAGAAAGGGACACCGGGTGACATAGGAGCGCCGGATTGCAAAACGGACAACAGGGAAAATGCTCGGATGCATGAGACGAACATGTATGCAAATGAAATGCACATGATGACATGATATGACATGCATGACACGCAAGCAATGACATGGCAACAACAGCGAATAACTGGAGGACACCTGGCACATCGGTCTCGGGGCGTCACAACCAGCCTCAAGCATGGTGAGGATTATCCTGATGAATGGGCCAAGCGCCAGGCCAAGTTGGCTAAACAAGCAAAAGAAGAAGTGAGAAAATTCAACGAAGACTCTGTTGCTGCTGCTGCCGCTGAGGCCTCTGTCAAGCCTAAGAAGGCCATGTCAAAGAAGCCTGCGCACAAGCCAAGTGCTTCGCCTTCAGTGTCCTCAGGACCAAGTTCCTCAGCAATGCCCTCACGGCCAGAATCTTCAAAGCCCTCAAGGCCAATTCCTCATGCTGCTCCTGCTCCTCCAAAAACCTCAGCTCCTCAAAAGTCCTCAGCAGCTCCTCCAAAGTCCTCAGCTGCTCCGATAAAGTCCTCTGCACCTGTGCATCTTGCCACGTGCCAAAGGACTACATGCATCTCTATTGCCTCAGGAGCTTCAGCTAGTTTCTCAGCTCCACCCAATTCTTCAACGGGACCCTCTCAGCTAAAGACAAATGTCACTGCTGGA
Organism: Triticum urartu; assembly: GCF_056163025.1. Taxonomy (NCBI): domain Eukaryota; kingdom Viridiplantae; phylum Streptophyta; class Magnoliopsida; order Poales; family Poaceae; genus Triticum; species Triticum urartu. Next base: position 233,118,722 of record NC_141877.1, read on the forward strand.
CGAGGTCCTCGCCCTAGTCTTCAGAAGAAGCAGGTCGCCTTCCAAGTGCCGTCTGAAGAAGATGAAGCTGATGATGAAGAACTTGCCAAAATCATTAGAGATAGGCAAGTCAGGGCCGCTGGAGCCAAAGGAACAAATGTGCCATTGCTTTTGGATCCAAGGTTGATCCTCGACTATATTGATCTCTGGCATAAGGACCCAAACACTCCTATGCCTGATTTCAAGTTGTCTCCTGGCCAGAGTCACATGCTGACCCATTTCATCCAAGAAGAAAAATGGAAATATGAGAAGGCCAGGAAGATCAAGAAAGCGCAATATAAGGAGAAATTTCTTAAGAAAAACGTTGTCACTATGACAACTGATGAACTTGTAAAAATCCAGTCTGAAATCAAAACCCTCAGCGATGACTTCAAAGCCTACTATGCTGATTGACAAGGAGCCAAGGTCAGGTTTGTTAAACTGACTGAGAAGTTCACCTCCAATGTTGCAGCTCCACCGCAACAGGAAATTCCTTAGGCTGAAGTATCTGCTCAGCCAACTGAAGAACATGCCAGCACTGCTGATGACTCTCAGGCTGCTGAAGAAAATGTGAGTTCCAGGGCTGATGACTGCATTCCAGCCGCTGAAGAAATTGCCAGGGCATCCACTAGTGGTGCGCGTGAAGAAAATGAAGAAGGCAGGGCAACTGCATAAGTTGTGCCTGAAGAAAATCAACCAGATTCCTCTGCTCCTCCTGCGCCTACACCAACTCCGATCCTTCCATCTGCATCAGATGTGAAGAAGACCAAGGCTGCAGAGCGTGCAGCTGTGAAGAAAAGGAAAGCATCAGCTACTTCAGATTCTTCAGCTCTGAAGAAAATGAAGTCTATGACAAGTTCGTTCTCAAATCCCATTGATGTTGTTCCGATCTCAATCATACCATCAAAGGACCTTGTTCCTTTTGATGAAGAATATGTGATTCCAAGTGAATCTAATGAAGAGAATCCTTCTACTGCCTCGTCAGAGCAGATGGATGAAGAAATTGAAGCGGATCAAATCCCTTCAACACCAGTTGTCTCCTCGCCTATGCCTCAGTTCACAGCTGAAGAGGTTGGCGTTGAAGAAATGGAAGATGAAGATGTGGACATTGGATGCACCACACCTGTGCTAAGTGATGAATTTTGGGAAAGTCAGCATCCAAACTCTCCACTGTTCACACCTTTACAGCAAATACCTAAGTCCCCTGCACCAACTGTTCCAACAGGCTCTGAAGAAACTCACCCCACTTCGCCTGTACGTGAAAAAATTCCAGCCACTAGTGCTGAAGAAACTGTTGCTGCTGCTGAACATCTGAAGACGCAGACTGCCACTGAAGACGAACCAGAAATTCCTTAGCCTGAAGAACCTAAGATTGCGATTCCTGAGGTTGTGATGCAACTCACTGACACTCCTCACCCCAAGCCAAAAGATCCATTCTCAAAGAAGCAGAAATTCAAGGCTGATGATTTCTTCGGCGAGCACGTATTCTTCACAGACTACAACCCCTATGATTCTGCTCGCATTAGGAAAAGGCGTTTCTGGACTGCCAGCTAGGCTACTTTCTATTCCTCAGTGTTGTTTAACAAAGACAAAATCTTCTACCATGAGCACGTTCCTCACGTGGATATGGAATCTTTGCCGTACTTCGAGCCAGTCCTCAGTGTTCTTCACGACACTGGACTGTTAAATTTCTGCACTGACATCTGTGATTGGAATTAAGAACTCATCCTTCAATTTTATGCGATGCTGCACATCACAGGAGATTCTGAAGATGTGAATTCATGGGTGCTGGACTGGATGTCTGAAAACACTCACTACACGGCACCAGCTACTGAATTGCTTCGTGCTTTACCACTCAGTCCTCCCCTTGAAGCTGCTCGTTGCATCTATAGTGAACCTGAGCTTACTAATCACGACATGCAAGTTCTGATGAAGCCCTTGAAGCCAGCTCAGGCTCCACGAACCAAATTCCTCATGAAGGAATTACTATATGTGCCTCGGACTGTTTATCGCATTCTGATGAGGACAATGAGTCCCATCAAAGGCCACGACTCATCTGATGAGGAAATAGTTGGCATCATGAAGAATCTGCTATTCAACGTCATACATAGCATTCCTATCAACTATCACGATTTCTTCATGAGGACTCTGGCAAATGCTGCACTTTCTCCGTTTGAGCTGAAGCCTTATGCACCTTGGATTATGAGATTCCTCAGGACAAGGTCTTCACTCAACTACAAGGCTGATTTTCAGAATCACCTTAGCTATCTGCCCCCGATTGAAGTCCTCAAGCAGGCTTTTGCTTCAACTGATGAAAAGGGCAAGGCCCCTGCAGTCATTGATGAAGGCATTCGTCCATTGGATGGTCAGTTTCGCAAAGCTGCATCTTATTCCACCAATGATGACTCTGCCACACATGACTCTGCTGCCAATACACCCAAGTCTACTCCTCAAGCCACTGCTCCTCGTGTGATGACTGATCGTGAGCTTCTGCTTAGTCTTCACCAGAAGGTGGATCGAAACCATAAATGGGTTAAGCGTCAGTTTGGTTCATTTCTTCACAACATGACTGCTACACACAATGTAGTGAAGAAAAACCATTACTACCTCCATGAAGTCTTCGGTCGCACCTGGGCCATTCTATCACATCTGTATCGTGAAGAAGATCTCAAGGCAATGGGTCTCAAGGAAGATTTTGACTGGTCTGCACCTCCACCGAAGAAATACAAGAAGGTCAAGGTTCCTCCTTTGGTGTCCAGCTCCTATTCTTCATCGCGCGACACCGACGAGCATGAAGACTTGGACGACACTGCAGCAGGCCCTTCCACGACAAACGACCCCAACAATGTTGGCGCTCCTTCATCAACTTGATATTCTTCAGGGGCGTTAGTCCTCATTTTTGATTCTTTTGGTCATTTGATGACAAAGGGGGAGAATTTTGAGTTAGTCTTCAAGCGGGTCTGTCTATATGGGTGTTTTTTTTGCTAAGTTACAACTCTCGTTATTCTGAAACTTTATTGGATCGAGTTGTCAACTTAAACCCGATGGTGCTCTGATACTTTTGATGTTTTTTCTGCATGCTTATTCCTCATATATGTTAATGCACGCATGCTGAATTACATCAGTCACCATATTTCATCATGCATTTCAAATTCTTCATTATGATATGTCAAATGCGTGTATGAATTACAAGATATAGGGGGAGATCTCCATGATTCTACTCTTCAAGTGTGCAATGCTTCAAAAGCAAATTCCTCACCATGCACATCTTTAGGGGGAGTTCTTCTATATCTTGCAATCAAATTCCTCAATATCAGTATTTACACTTCATATGTTTATCTCCGTTGAAAACTTAACCTATATTGTCAGCAATCACCAAAAAGGGGGAGATTGTAAGTGCATCTAGTGCCCCTTGGTGATTTTGGTGTATTGAAGACTTATAGGTTAAGGGACTAATGTGTTTTTGAGTGTACATAGGTCTATAAGTCTATGAGGAGTTTGATATTTACAGAGAAAGTCGACCCCTAAAAATGAAGTTCTTCGACTGAAGACTTTGGATTTCTGAAGACTTTCTGAAGACTTTGAAAGTGAAGAAATTGGTGCAATCCTGAAGACTTAGTATTCATTTGAGGAACATGAAGAGTGAAGACTTTTGTTTTCGTAGTTTTATTTTCACTTTCTTGAGTCATAGGAAACATCGTACTGTTAAAGGGGGTCGACGAAATACTAAGGAAAAATTTCCATGTGATGCTCAACTCAAAATCCTACACCTACCAATCCCTTCGAGTGAAGCCATTGGAAATCTCATATAGTTCAGTCATATTTTTCAGTGACAGAGACGAAGTTCTTCGGGTCTCTGAGGAATTTGTTCTGACTGAGGAGTTAGGAATTCGCCAGTGTGGATTACCTACACAGTGAGGAACATGATAGCCCTGAGGATTTTGCTACTCAAAATTCCGACCGTTGATGTGCTATGCGCCAGCTGTCCCTAAAATATCTACCCACCTAACGATCATATCATTGAAGGGCATTTATGTCTTATCATGTCGGGCTGCTCCCTAGGCTATAAATAGCCGCCCCCTACAACCACTAGCTGGTAGGCTGCTCCGGGAGCAACTGACACTTGTCATTTGAGAGCATCCCATCCTCCGAGGACTTTGAGCGAAAATCATCAAGTGAGGAAAACCCAAACCCAAACACTTACAAACCCAAAGTGATTGAGCATAACTGAAGAGATTGATCCTGCGTGCATCCAACGCTTGTTACCTCTGAAGACTGTGCTTCTTCCAAACGGTTAGGCGTCAAGGTCTAGAGCATCCAAGAGGAATTGTGGATCGCCGAGTGACCAAGTTTGTGAAGGTTCGAAAGTCACCTGAAGACTTACCACGAGTGATTGGGCGAGGTATGTGTGACCTTAGCTCAAGGGGAATACGGTGAGGACTGAGTGTTCTGAACTGCGTGTTCAGGACTAGGTGTCCGGGACTGTGTGTCCTCAGGTTTAAATACCTAGCCGCCCTAACCAGACGTACAACTGTCACAACAGTTGGAACTGGTCTACCAAATCATTGTCTTCACCAAGCTACCTGGTTCCATTTCCTCAACCCTTCAATTTCCTCATAACTGTGTTGAGTGTTTGTTCATATCTATGTTTGAAGACTTTGACTGAATACTTTCTCAATTTCTTCAGTCTGTTTGATAGAGGCGAGGGTCCCGATCTTTCGATGAGATGATAACTATCGATTTGGTGGAGACGACTTTGACGATCCGACTACAAACGTGCACGACGTTGCGCCTTAGCAACCGCTAAACCAATCTCCTGAGGTTACTAACGATGCTGGAAGCACGGTCAGCCTGACCACGAAGGTCTATTCCTGCAAGCAATCGAAGAACGAGCAAGAATATGATAAAGCAATCTGAATATCGCAAATATATATGAAGTATTGATAATGGTGGGGATCCGTAAGCGGTCTTGGTCTGGTCGTTGGACACAAACGAAGTACACGAAGTTGCAATGGCTAACTTTTAACTAAACAAATCCCCAGGAAAAAGCTACTAGATGGATCTACTTATATAGGAGCAAGGGGTGGCGGCCAAGGAGGTGGGAGGACGTCCCAAGGCAGCCTAAAACTAACCCTAGGTCGTACAAGGCTCATGGGCCCAAGTGGAGGTGATGCAACACCTTTGGGCTTGTAGTTTGACTCGGATTCTGCTGCAACGTCAGATTGTTTCGTCCGTAACTCAATGCTCCGGACGAATTTGAAGGTGAATCCAATTGGGTTGGAAAGAGCAAGAAATCTAGTTTCCAACAGAAAAAGAATCACCCAATTCGGAGTCCGTATGAAAAAGTTGTTGGCGTTTTGAGTCAGGTATGTCTGTGCAGTCCGAATCTGAATCCAGAACGTGAAAGACTTGGACTCTATCTTCTCTTGGCCCAAAAGTGACGTGAGAGGACTTTTTGAACACAACATAAACTTCTCCTTTTCCCTTATCTTCATATGTGGATTGTACAAATGTCCCATACACCTCAATTAGACAAAACACAAAAGTGTGTGAAGTATTTTTGTTCTGGATAACATAAATAGATTATTGAATAGTTTGCATTAGAAATCACCTGACAAATATGCATGTATGCAATATTTTTGGTCGTATCCAAGGTAGTCATGTCCTCATCATTGTTTGTCTTCATCCTGTGTTATCCTGTGTTTACGCTTTCTTTACTCTGTGCTTGTCTTCATTTCATCATGATGACTATGCTTGTGCTCTGTTATGTTTACTGTTGAGTACTTATTCCGCTGCTAGTAGTTCTTTGCTAAAGAATTTCCTCACCTGCAAATTCCTCAGTGAAGAATTCATAAAAATCGCCTATTCACCCCCCTCTAGTCGATATAACCCACTTTCAGTACCCTATAATAATATCTTTGTTTATTCTCCGCTATTAGTGACTCTTTGTTGCATGTTGAGGGGTTTTTATATGATCTAATTATGTTATCATTGTTGAGAGAACTTGCACTAGTGAAAGTATGAACCCTAGGCCTTGTTTCTAAGCATTGCAATACCGTTTTCGCTCACTTTTATCATTAGTTACCATAATGTTTTTATATTTTCATATTACAAAAACCAATATCTACCATCCATATTACGCTTGTATCACCATTTCTTCGCCAAACTAGTGCACCTATACAATTTACCATTGTGTTAGGTGTGTTGGGGACACAAGAGACTCTTTATTATTTGGTTGCAGGGTTGTTTGAGAGAGACCATCTTCATCCTATGCCTCCCATGGATTGATAAACCTTAGGTCATCCACTTGAGGGAAATTTGCTACTGTCCTACAAAACTCTGCACTTGGAGGCCCAATAACGTCTAACAGGATAAAGTTGCATAGTAGATATCAAGCTCTTTTATGGCGCGGTTGCCGGGGAGGCTAGGTAAGCGGCACTCACACCCCATCAACTAAGCTCTTTTCTGGTGCCGTTGCCGGGGAGGTTAGTGCCTGAAGGTGTATCTTTAGATCTTGCAATCGAATCTTTTAGTTTCTTGTTTTTATCACTTGTTTAGTCTATAAAAGAAAACTACAAAAAAATGGAATTAAGGTTGTCTCATATGCTTCATCTTTTTAATGTCTTTCGTGAAAATAACGATTCGGATAATTGTGCCAAAGTGTTAGAAGAAGAATGCATTAAATTTTTTGGCACTAAATCTTTTAATGACAATGTTGTTAGTATGAATTCTTTCAATATCCATGATGCTAATGATATGCACAGCTACAAGCTTGGGGATTCTATGTTTAATGAAGATGATATTTTTTGTCCCCCAAGTTTTGATGAGCAAGTTTATTATGATGATAGCATGCCTCCTATTTATGATGATTATATTGATGAAAGTAGGTTTGGAAGAGTGTCAACTCAAGGTATTAATGATCCCACTATTTTGGAGGGTGTTGAATCTTTTCACAATATTGATGAAAGTGGATTTGGAGAGGTCATGACTTTATTTAGTGATGTACCCACTATCTCGGAAGAGGTTCCAATTGACTATGAGAACAAAATTGCTATCTATGTCGAGTATTGTGATGACATGTATGCTATAAAGAATAATGATAACCATGAAACTTTTCATCTTGATTTTAATTTTCAATTTTATTATGCCTCGCGTGATAGTTATTTTGTTGAATTTGCTCCCGCTATTATGAATAAGAAGAATTTTGTTTATGTGGAGAGTAATAAATTTCCTATGCTTGTCGATCATGAAAAGAATGCTTTATGTGATGGTTATATTGTTGAATTCATTCATGATGCTAATGAAAATTATTTTAGTACGAACTCTAGGGCTGTTTGTGACACTTATAGGAATAGCCCAATAGATCGATCAGAAAGAATAACTTTGAGGTGGTTTCGTATGCTACAATAATCTCTTCGTTCATTCTCTGCTATTAGTGATTCTTTGTTGTGCGTTGAGGCATTGTTATATGATCTAGGTGTGTTATCATTGTTGAGAGAATTTGCACTAGTGAAAGTATGAACCCTAGGCCTTGTTTCTAAGCATTGCAATACCGTTTTCGCTCACTTTTATCATTAGTTACCTTGCTGTTTTTATATTTTCAGATTACAAAAACCTATATCTACCATCCATATTACGCTTGTATCACCATCTCTTCGCCGAACTAGTGCACCTATACAATTTACCATTGTATTGGGTGTGTTGGGGACACAAGAGACTCTTTGTTATTTGGTTGCAGGGTTGTTTGAAAGAGACCATCTTGATACTATGCCCCCACGGATTGATAAACCTTAGGTCATCCACTTGAGGGAAATTTGCTACTGTCCTGCAAAACTCTGCACTTGGAGGCCCAACACGAGTCTACAAAAAGAAGGTCGCGTAGTAGACATCAAGATCTTTTCTGTATGATTCAAAACAAAAGTTTAATATTGACATAAAAACAATAATACTTCAAGCATACTAACAAGACAATTATGTCTTCTCAAAATAACATGGCCAAAAAAAGCTTATCCCTACAAAATATTTAAATCATGCACAACCCCGATGACAAGACAAGCAATTGTTTCATACTTTTTATGTTCTCAAACTTTTTCAACTTTCATGCAATACATGAGCGTGAGCATGGACATAGCACTATAGGTGGAATAAAAGGTGGTTGTGGAGAAGACAAAACGAAGGATATAGTCTCACATCAACTAGGTGTATCAACGGGCTATGGAGATGCCCATCAATAGATATCAATGTGAGTGAGTAGGGATTGCCATGCAACGGATGCACTAGAGCTATAAATTTATGAAAGCTCAAAAAGAAACTAAGTGGGTGTGCATCCAACTCACTTGCTCACGAAGACCTAGGGCAATTTGAGGAAGCCCATCATTGGAATATACAAGACAAGTTATATAATGAAAACTCCCACTAGTATATGAAAGTGACAATATAGGAGAGTCTCTATGATGTAGATAATGATGCTACTTTGGAGCACAAGTGTGGTAAAAGGATAGTAGCATTTCCCATTCTCTCTTTTCTCTCATTTTTTTATTTGGGCCTTCTCTCATTTTTTTGGCCTCTTTTTTCGTCTGGAGTCTCATGCCGACCTGTGGGGGAATCATAGTCTCCATCATCCTTTCCTCACATGGGAAAATGCTCTAATAATGAAGATCGTCACACTTTTATTTACTTACAACGCAAGAATTACAACTTGATACTTAGAACAAAATATGACTCTATATGAATGCCTCCGGCGGTATACCGGGATGTGCAATGAATCAAGAGTGACATCTATGAAAGAATTATGAACAGTGGCTTCGCCACAAATATGATGTCAACTACATGATCATGGAAAGCAATATGACAATGATGACACGTGTCATAACAAACGGAACGGTGGAAAGTTGCATGGCAATATACCTCGGAATGGCTATGGAAATGTCATAATAGGTAGGTATGGTGGCTGTTTTGAGGAAGGTAAATGGTGGGTTTATGGCACCGGCGAAAGTTGTGCGGCACTAGAGAGGCTAGCAATGATGAAAGGATGAGAGTGCGTATAATCCATGGACTCAACATTACTCATAAAGAACTCACACACTTATTGCAAAAATCTATTAGTTATCGAAAAGAAGTACTACGCGCATGCTCCTAGGGGGATATATTGGTAGGAAAAGACCATCGCTCGCCCCTCACCGCCACTGATAAGGAAGACAATAAATAAATAAATAAATCATGCTCCGACTTCATCACATAAAGGTTCACCATACGTGCATGCTACGGGAATCACAAACTTTAACACAAGTATTTCTCAACTTCACAATTACTTACTAGCATGACTCTAATATCATCATCTTCATATCTCAAAACAATCATAAGAATCAAACTTCTCATAGTATTCAATGCACTTAATATGAAAGTTTTTATTATATCCCTCTTGGATGCCTATCATATTAGGACTAAATTTATAACCAAAGCAAATTACCATGTTGTTTAATGACTCTCAAAATAATATAAGTGTAGCATGAGAGTTCATCAATTTCTATAAAAAGAAAACCATTGCCGTGCTCTAAAAAGATATAAGTGAAGCACTAGAGCAAAATTGCCTAGCTCAAAAGATATAAGTGAAGCACATAGAGTATTCTAATAAATCATGATTCATGCGTGTCTCTCTCAAAAGGTGTGTACATTAAGGATGATTGTGGTAAACTAAAAATCAAAGACTCAAATCATACAAGCGCTCCAAGAAAACACATATCATGTGCTGAATAAAAATATAGCCTCAAGTAAAGTTACCGATAGACGAAGACGAAAGAGGGGATGCCTTCCGGGGCATCCCCAAGCTTAGGCTCTTAGTTGTCTTTGAATATTACCTCGGGGTGCCTTGGGCATCCCCAAGCTTAGGATCTTGCCACTCCTTATTCCATAGTCCATCAAATCCTTACCCAAAACTTGAAAACTTCACAACACAAAACTCAACAGAAAATCTCATAAGCTTCGTTAGTATAAGAAAATAAATCACCACTATTTGTACTGTTGTGAACTCACTCTTTATTTATATTGGTGTAATATCTACTGTATTCCAAGTTTTCCATGGTTCATACCCGCCGATACTACCCATAGATTCATCAAAATAAGCAAACAACACATAGAAAACAGAATCTGTTAAAAACAGAACAGTCTGTAGTAATCTGGATATTTCGAATACTTTCGTAATTCCAAATTTTTCGAAAAAATAGGAAAACCTAAGAAATTTGTTTATTAATCTTGTGAAAAAAAATCAGTATTTTATCGCGCTTCTGTTAAAAATGAAAATTGTTTTCCTGAGCGCAAAAGTTTCTGTTTTTCAGCAAGATCAAATCAACTATCAGGGTAAGCTATCCCAAAGGTCTTACTTGGCACAAACACTAACTAAAACATAAAAACACATTTAACCAGAGGCTAGATGAATTATTGATTGCAAAACAGGAAGGAAATATATTGGGTTATCTCCCAACAAGCGCTTTTCTTTAAAGCCTTTTAGCTAGGCATTGATAATTTTAATGATGCTCACATGAAAAACAAGAATTGAAGCACAAAGAGAGCATCATAAAGCATGTGACAAAAACATCTAAGTCTAACATACCTCCTAAGCATAGGCATTTTATAAGCAAACAAATTATCAAGACAAGCAAAAACTAGCATATGCAAGGAAGAAGGAAGAAACAATAACAATCTCAACATAACGAGAGGTAATTTAGTGACATGAAAATTCCAACAACCACATTTCCCTCTCTCATAATAATTACATGTGGGATCATACTCAAATTCAACAATATAGCTATAACAAAACATATTTTCTACATGATCCACATGCATGCAAAGTTGACACTCTTCCGAATTAGTGGGATTATCATACAATAAAGTCATGACCTCTCCGAACCCACTTTTACCAAAAACTTCATAAAATTGAACATTATCCAAATATGTGGGATCTAAAGTTGACACTCTTCCAAATCCACTTTCGGTATTATTGCAAACATTATTATCAATCTTATATTCATCATGGGGCTTAAATAATTTTTAAAGATTGTAAGAAGAATCACCCCAATCATGATCATTGCAACAAGTAGTGGACATAGCAAAACTAGCATCCCCAAGCTTAGGGTTTTGCATATCATTAACACAATTGACATTAATATAATTTATAATAACATTATTGCAATCATGCTTTTCATTCAAGGAGCTCTCGTGAATGACTTTATAATTTTCTTCTTTCAACACTTCATCAAAATTTCCAGATTCACGAATTTCAAGCAAAACCACATACAGATAATCTAGTGCACTCAACTCACTAGCAATTGGCTCATCATAATTGGATCTTTTAAAAAGATTAGCAAGTGGATGAGGATCCATAACAATAGATTTTTAGCAAGCAAAGATGCAAGCAAATAGAAGGCACATGGCAACACAAGCAAACGGAAAGAAGAACGGAAGAAGGGCGAAGAAAAGGGCAAACTTTTCAAAAATAGTTTTTGAAGTGGGGGAGAGGAAAATGGGAGGCGAATGGCGAATAATGTAATGCAAGAGATGAGAGCTTATGATGGGTACTTGGTATGTCTTGACTTGGCATAGATCTCCCCGGCAACGGCGCCAGAAATTCTTCCTGCTACTTCTTGAGCTTGTGTTGGTTTTTCCCTTGAAGAGGAAAGGGTGATGCAGCAAAGTATAGATAAGTATTTCCCTCAGTTTGAGAACCAAGGTATCAATCTAGTATGAGACAATGCACAAGTCACCAAATACCTGCACAAACAATGAAACAATTTGCACCCAACGCGATAAAGGGTTTGTCAATCCCTTCACGTTTACTTGCAAAAGTGAGATCTGATAGAGATAGATAAACGATAAAGTAATTTTTTTTGGTATTTTTGGTTTATAGATCGGAAAGTAAAATACTTTGAAATAGTAGAACGGAAACTTATATGATGGAAAATGTAACTTGTATGATGGAAAATAGACCCAGGGGCCATAGGTTTCACTAGAGGCTTCTCTCAAGATAGAAAATATTACAGTGGGGGAACAAATTACTTCCAAGCAATTGATAGAAAAGCACAAAGTTATGAGATATCTAAGGCAATGATCATGAATATAGGCATCACGCCCATGTCAAGTGGACTGAAACAATTCTGCATCTACTACAATTACTCCACACATCGACTGACTCATGTTTACATCTAGAGTATTAAGTTCATGAAGAATAGAGTAACGCATTAAGTAATATGATATGATGTAGAGGAATAAACTCAAGCAATATGTTGTAAACCCCATCTTTTTGTCCTCGATGAAAACAATACAATACGTGCCTTGCTGCCCCTACTGTCACAGGGAAAGGACACCGCAAGATTGAACCAAAACTAAGCACTCCTTCCATTGCAAGAAAAACCAATCTAGTTGGCCAAACCAAACCGATAGTTCAAAGAGAATTACAAAGATATCAAATCATGCATAAAAGAATTCAGAGAAGATTCAAATAATATTCATAGAAAAGCTGATCATAAATCCACAATTCATCGGATCTCAGCAAACAGACCACAAAAAGTATTACATCGAATAGATCTCCAAGAACATCGAGGAGAACATGGTATTGAGAATCAAAGAGAGAGAAGAAGCCATCTAGCTATTAGCTATGGACCCATATGTCTGTGGTAAACTACTCACGCTTCATCGAAAGGGCAATAGAGTTGATGTAGAAGCCCTCCGTGATCGAATCCCCCTCCGGCAGGGTGCCGGAAAAGGTCCCTAGATGGGATCTCACGGGTATAGAAAGTTGCGGCAGTGGAAAAGTGTTTCCGTGGATGCCTATGTTGGTTTGGGGATATATGAGAATATATAGGCGCAAGAATTAAGCCAGGAGGTGCACAAGGGACCCACAAGGGTGGGGGCACGCCCTACCCCCCTGGGCACGCCCTCCGTCCTTCTGGTCGCCTCATGGATCCTCCGACTTCATCCCCAAGTCTCCTGATTGTCTTCTGGTCCAAGAAAAATCATCGCGAAGGTTTTATTTCGTTTGGACTCTGTTTGGTATTCCTTTTCTGTGAAATCAAAAACAGGGACTAGCACTGGCTCTAGGTCAATAGGTTAGTCCCAAAAATAATATAAAATAGGCTAGGGCAATGGATAAAATCTAGATGCTAAATTGACTTTTTTTTCCTGCAGATTTGCTTATCGTCAAGAAGCACTAAATTTAGAATATTTCTATTGTAAATACATGAGGCATCGGGACAGAAAACAAAGATGAGCAATATCATATGAGCAGAATAAAAAGGAGTTTGGACCATAGCATGGTTAACAATAAAACTAGAAGCGACATGCACGCTTTGCCGCACCGACTCATAAGTCTAGCATAGATTTTGCACGTTGCCCCAAGATGTATTGCAAACAACCTCCGTATAAGAAATTACAATTTGGCTAATTTGGATATAGAAACAATGCATACATCCCCTTCTTGGTATAGTAAACACATTGTTTCATCTCAGAAGACAACCATTTAGTCTACATAAAAGGATAACTTTCAGAAAAAAGAATTAACCCTTAAAACCACTTAAAAAATTACATTGTCACTATAGAGTAACTTGGAAAATTTCAAATTTTCAAACATGTTATCTAAAATGGATATCTACGGAAATGCTATTCAGACAAAAAAGAAAAACCAAACATTAATCAACACAGTAACTTATTTTGCCAAGCCATTACATTTAGCACCAAGTGCAAATAGGAACTTGTGATCCTTGGAGTCATTGGTGTTGTTGTTTCACCTCCCTTTAATGAAACATCACATGATGCTACCAATTTCTTGTAATTTTTACGAGCAAGCATGCTGATGATCAAAATCATTGTTGTTATGAACAGACATGCATATGATCAAAATAAGAAGAGACCATGAAACACTTGGAAATATTGGGCTGGCCTATTGCGACATAACAAAATAAGAAGAGAGTTAAACTTCTTTTTCTTCCTAGGCACCGCACCTGCGTTCGCGTTCGGCTTCGCATTATCCTCCCTCCTTCACTTAACTAGCGCACTGCATTTGTAAATGGATAGTCAGCTGCACATCAACAACCAGCAAACTTCATTACAAATTCAAGGTTCTCGACAAACAATAAGCCATGGATAGAATAAAACATATCTAAACAAATAGCATATATACTACCAATTACCGTGCCTGAATTAGCACTAATATGGTATGAAAAAGAATTAGATAGTACTCAAATACATCAGATTATATTGCTTACACTAAATAGAAAAATAAAGTAAACTGGAATCATGCTTTCTACTTCAAAATGCTTAGAACAGAGTGGGTTGAACAAATAAAGGAAATTATAGGAAAGAAGAAAAACGTACCCTGCAACATTGGTACAAACGAGCGCCCTAAGCCGAGTCGGCGACATCAAAGAGAAACAGGGCAGCACTGTTATGATGCACTCACCTCCATCATCTCCCAACAACCTCCTCCTTTGTCCCTCCTAAGCTTCTGCACACAAACACAAACACTGAGCTGCATGTCTGGCTGTAGAAAAGGGATCACAACACACACACACACAGAGAGAGAGTGAGAGAGAGAGAGAGAACCAGTTAAACCATGTACCATAGTTGGAGGATCCTAGGGACCCAACAATCAATTGCAAAACAAAACTATCTAAATATGCACCTTCAGATGGCTGATACTAAAAGTAGTAACCATCAACAGTACAAATAGATGTAATAACATTACTAACAGTAAGAACATGCCGGGGGTTCGTTTAGAATGCTAAGTATCTCTAAGGCTGTGTTTGATAGTAAAGTACCAGAAAACTAAAGTATTAAAAAACTGCAGTATTTTAGCATGAAGATATAAGATACCATAGTTTTCAGATAGTCTAATTTATTTCAGAATTCAAAGTAATATTACAACATTATGTCCAATCAGCACTCTGATCCTTCCAAGTTAAAAGCTAATGGGTATTATCGCCGGACAGCCAGCAATGCCCCCGAGGACATTGCATTAGCATGTACACACGTATATCCATCTATTCACAGTAGGAAATTAGCACCAAACAGCCGCAAAAAGAGAACGAATTACTACTGCCCTTTATAGTAGCATTGGCCCTTCACAGTAGCAAAGATGTCTACATACTCGCACCATTCATCCATCCATCTAGCAAGCAACTAGCACCACTCCTTCATCCATCAAGCAAACCATCTAGTACACAAGTTATAGCTACACAAACATCTCCTTGAACCACATAAATTTAACCTACCGGCTACTTTAGCCAATCTATGGTAACCAGGCAGCAAGCAACATGTTAAAACTTACGCTATGCGTTTATGGGTCTGAAGCCTACTCAGACTACATACATAACTATGTAACCTATCAGATAAATTTAGATTGCTATATAGAACATATAACTGAACGCCCAAAAGTACACCTGCAACAAATCAACATTGTTTGGAGGCTTCTTAGCTATAAACTATCCAAAAGAGGTCTCTAACATGCATTTATTAATTACAAAATACTGGCTTTTGCGCTGCTTTATGTATAAAGCAAGCCGCCACGTCCATACAACAAGTCCGAGTGCAACACACGCATTTATTAGTTACTAAATACAGGCTTTCGCGCCGCTTTATGTATAAAGCAAGCCGCCACGTCCATACAACAAGTCCAAGTGCAACACACACATTTATTAATTATGAATTATGATTAGTTATTGTCTAGATGAACTCGGTATTGAAGAAGACAAGTCAGGGTGCAAGGCCACCATGTCTATGAAAGAGATGAATTCCCTCTTTATACTAGTTTGGAAGGAGCCTAAAGATAATCCAATGGATAAAAAACTGACTATAGATGTGTGTTAAATTAATATAATCACCTTTCACTTTTTGCTCATAAGCAGGGCGATCACACATCAAGAGCGCAACAACTTCTCCATTCAATGGATCAGAAGGATTTGGATATAACAAAAGTTGTGGAAGGAAGACTTCAAACACATTGACAAGATCTATAAAAAAATATGTTATATAGTTGCAAGGTTAGAAGGTTGTCGTAACAACATCCATAGAGCTCTCTCTGTTTATACAAAGAATGTAAGGAAGCTAATTAGCATGGCCGTCTAAAAAACAATGAAGTAGAGATATTAAAGTTTACCAAACATTGGGCTCCATGTCTGGTTAATGACATCCAAGCAGACGAAACCAGACCTACAATTTGCATTCATCCACAAGTGGTCAGGAAATAGAAAGTTATAGTATCATAGTTTTGGATCGACTGAGCATGAATACTGAATACGAGAATACTCACAGTTCATCGACATTCGGGTGATATATCTTATTAACAAAACCAATTGACGAAGACCTGTAAGGATACACATAGGGCAGTTCTACCCTAACCTTCGATACACCTCCTTGGTAGAGACCTGTTAAAATTCATCAATGGGAACACCAATCAAGCAACAGTGCAGCAACTCATCTTATTCTGCTGGTATGAAAACATAACTGAAGCTTAACAGCAACTAAATGCATCATCCATAAAGAAAACGTAACAGTGACATCAAACTTTGAGATCTGCCCGCTGTTGTTCTTAAGCTAAATTGGTAGAAGCAGCAGGCGGCAATGATGTAAGCAGAAAAAGGAAATCTCGAAACTTATGCTGGTATATCTATGTCTAGATTCGGAAACCAGAAGCTAGTAGTACCTAACATCAAGATACATCCATATATCCAAGATCCACTGATCCATGTAACTAGCAGCATGGACAAGAGAGGAACAGGGGACAGAGAGATGAACAAGGAACATAGAGGTAAGGAAGAGAGGCTCACCCCAAGCCGCAGTCGAAGGAGAGCAGTCGCCGACCGCGCGTGGGAAGAGACGGTGGGAGGTGGCGACGAGGGTCACGGCGGCGTCCGCCATTGGTTTGGTGGCTGCTGCTGGGGTGACCGGGGGCGGGGGACGGCAGGGGCCGGCGGGGTGGGTGCGTGCGTCGGGGCCGAGCGCGCCGGCTGAGGGGTCGGACGAGGCCCTCGCCCGTCGGAGAGGAGCGAGCGGCGAGGTGAGGAGCCCTAGCGTGCTCGGCCGATCCCATTCAGCAGAATCGAGCGAGGAGAGGTAGGAGGGTGGATGGCGGCGCAGGAGGGGATATGGGAGGTAGTGGTAGCGCGGGGTGGAGGTTGGCCGACCGACCCGTCCGTCTTACCCGTAGTAGTAGCGCGGGTGTACAACACAGGCTACTGCTATTCACTTAGGAGTAGCGCGGATTTAACACCATGTGCTACTACTACTGCCTGTCCGAGGAGGCATGATGGAAATTATTTAGTAGTAGCGCGGATTTTTGTACCCTTGCTACTACTATGGGTTATTAGTAGCGCATTTTTACTGTGCTTGCTACTATTAAGTAGTAGTAGCGCGTGACAAATAACCCACGCTACTAGTAAGCTCCTGTGTATAAGGTTTTCCCTAGTAGTGATAAAACATCCAAAACAGATAATATAATAGCATGGAACAATCAAAAATTATAGATACGTTGGAGATGTATCATCAGCTTGCAGAGTTATGTATGATAGCACTGTTTGCTATCTAATCAGTATGTAATGACTGATTTGCCACTATGGTGACCCCTCAATCTATAAAAGGAGGCCCATGGCAAGCATAGAGAGGATTCAGACCCCCCCCCCTCACATTCATATGCGCGTAGCTCCTCTTGCCCTGAGGAAACCTTGCCAGGAAAAGAGCGTTGCGCTTCTTCACCACTTTCCACCATCAATCCACCAAAGCAGGAGCAGGGTTTTACGCCTCACGGCGGCCCGAACCTGGGTAAAAATGCATGTGTGATCTCTGTCATGCTGTGTTACGCTTCTCCGCTCTTTGTGCAACGTGCTCATCCCCTCGCCGAACCAAAAGGGTCCCTTGGTACCATAGGTGGATGTGGTTTCCTACGACATCTTTGGCGCGCTAGGTAGGGGGATCTCTTGCGTGAACCCGGGAGTGTAAGAAACGCGTCACCATCATCACCAGCCCCATCAGCAACGTCATTACTTAATGGCGCTCGAGAGGAGGCGGAGAAGGGAAAAGCCGGAACGGGAGGGCGACCTCGCGCCCCTCCGGCCCTGTCCGGACCTCACCACCTCCTTCCGTCGCGCCATGGCAATGGCGGAAGTCAGCAATCAAGGGCGACAAGATCACCCCGAGCAAATCAGGCAACATGGACGTATCCCGAGCCTCGTCCGGGGAAAAGGGCGATGCCTGAAAGCACATGGTTTTTCTCTCTCTGCCACTCTCACTTTTCGACACTCGAGCTGCTCTGGGTTTTAGCATCATCAGTGTCGATGAGCCCGTGCGCCACTCGGTTCTGTATTTACACTGCTTAGGGAAATCCTAAGTGGAGCGCCGGTGCGAATTTGTTGATCGATGCCCCGGCAAGTATGCTCCAGCAAGGCCGTCCGTGTTGGCATGACTTTTTGTGCCAGTCGCCATTGAGTTGTTCAAAAAGCATGAAGAGAAGGTGAGAGAGAAACCCGCCATGCCCGGCATCGCGCCTCTCCGCCCACAAGACATATATGATGTAGACCAACCCCTGCCGGGGACAGAAATCGATACGCATGTGACACCATCCTTCTCGAAGCTCACAAGTCCAAGAAGCAACCACAGCTGAAGGGGGTGGATGGAGACACAGATAAGAGCTAAGTTCATGCTATATTTGTGTTATTACGGACTCTTTGGATCTGTATGCTCATTTATCCCCTGAGTACCAAAGTGTTTGTATGATGAAATCTTTCACATAAAGGTACCTCTGTTACATTCTTGTCTGCACCCTCGTTCCGTCCAGAGCCAGCTCACGGAATGAGTGGCTGCGTCAGAAACTACTGAGGAAAAACCCTGCCGGGACGCATTCACGCCAAGGTAACTGTTGAGGGCCATACCCTCACGACCATTGCGGCAATATGATACCGACAGGCAACCTAAATGTGCATAGAGACCAATCATGCAGACACTGTATGGATAAAACTCAAAAGGGGTAAAGAGGCAATTCATATTAAGCAAAAGTACCAAGCTCCGCATAAAGCATTAATAGAATGAAGTCTAAACACATGGCATGTGTCATTGTTTTGATTACAGGACAGGACAATGGCGGGAATAATTCAAGGGCGGGCTTGCCGGGCTCGTACGACGAGAACCCTGTCGGCAAAGGGGGTGGCCTTCTCCTCGGCGGCAAAAACGTCAACACCCCTTGGCGGCTTCCTAAAACCATAAGCGAGGTCGAGGTCCGGCTAGCGGCCAGTGATGTTGCTCAAGACCATGAGAAGAGAATTGCGGGCAAGCCTCCGGGATTTAGCCTCGAAGCGACCAGCTCTTCCCTCCTCGCTCCTTGCGGTGTCCAGATCCATCAACAACTGCTGCTCGCGGGCCTCGATGGATTCCATTGACCCCTCCAAGGAGCCGATCCTGGCCTTCATATCTTCAATTGTGCCGTTGGCAGCCTCGAGGCCTTGGCTCTTGGAGGAGAGCTGCGATTGTGAGTCCTTCAGAAGGGACTCTGCTTTCTGCACCACCTCCTTGAGGACCGAGACCTCCTTGGCGCTCCCGGTAAGCTTCTCCGTCAAATCAGCCACTTGCTAGTCAAGGTCCACCTTGGCGGTAGAGGTAGCAGGAAGGTCATCAGCAAACTTCTTCAACTGGGCAGCAGAGTTAACAACAAGGGCGTCCAGGGCTGCCTTGTGCCCGTCCTCCAGTTCTTTAGTGCTCTGCCGAACAAGGGCCTCCAGGTTGTCATCCTTGGCGCGGAGAGTGGCTTCGAGTTTTTCCTCCTGGAGAGCAATCTTTGCTCCCTGACGTCCAAGAGTGCTTTGCGCTCCGCCAGGCGCGCCTCTCAAGCGATGACATCCTCCGTCATCATTGAGAGTGTTTCCTGCTGCCTCAGGAGGGCCTGGAACCGATTTCCCTGCCAGTCATGCAGCTCAATCCCCTTATCCTTTAGCTTCTGGTCCACCTTGCAAGCGGACTGGCATTGCTCCTTGAGCTCCTTCCACCTTTGGCTATGCCGCTCCCGCATCTCTTTGAGACCCGCCGACACATACTCCATGAAGGAAAGGTCCATGACGACGGTGAAGGAGTTATCCACCTCTTCAACTCCCTGATACAGTGACGACAGTATGCGCTGGAGCTCCTCATCGAGTTCCGTTCTCATCGCCATCGACGAGCCGGGGGCTCCAAGTCCGGGCTACGCAAGCACCAACACCAGGTTGCTCGATGAAGACGACAGAACGTCCGCCGAGGCGCCAAATGGGGGAAGGGGGCCCATGGTTTGGAGGGGTATCTTCTCTTCGACCACAACCCCCGTCCCTGACATGCTACCAAGGGCTTCCTTGGACTCCTTCGGGAATCCTAGAACACCCCCGGCAGCATGGTCCTGCCCCTCTGTAGCGGCAATCTTGGCGGCCTCCTCGGCAGCATCCTTCTCTATGATGGCCACCTCCTCCAACAAATCTGGCTCTTCGCTCAAAGGGGCTGCGAGCAGATCCAGCAATCAATGACAAGGGTACAAAGTCAGGAATAATAAGCACACATATAAGAGAGACCACGAGAAGAAAAGCAGGTGAGTTACCCAGAGAGGCTTGCTAGGCAGGAAGTTCAGTTTTCCTGGCAATAACAGCTGCTGGGCTAGGATTGTCGTCTCCTTCCTCATTAGCCACGGCACCGCCGTGATGGGATTGTTCTGCGGGAACCCTTGGCGGGGATCCATCGATTCTATCAGAGGGCGAGGTTGGTCCCTCCAGAAGGGGCTCACCTTAAGTAGTCCCCTCCCCTCCTTTGTCTTCAATGGAGGGGAGCTCTTCGCCGTCATCCCCGGCAGGAGGGATCTTGATGTCTACTACACAACCTTCTTCTTGTAGACGTTGTTGGGCCTCCAAGTGCAGAGGTTTGTAGGATAGTAGCAAATTTCCCTCAAGTGGATGACCTAATGTTTATCAATCTGTGGGAGGCGTAGGATGAAGATGGTCTCTCTCAAACAACCCTGCAACCAAATAACAAAGAACCTCTTGTGTCCCCAACACACCCAATACAATGGTAAGTTGTATAGGTGCACTAGTTCGGCAAAGAGATGGTGATACAAGTGCAATATGGATGGTAGATATAAGTTTTTGTAATATGAAAATATAAAAACAGCAAGGTAACTAATGATAAAACTGAGCATAAACGGTATTGCAATGCTAGGAAACAAGGCCTAGGGTTCATACTTTCACTAGTGCAAGTTCTCTCAACAATAATAACATAATTGGATCATATAACAATCCCTGAACATGCAACATAGAGTCACTCCAAAGTCACTAATAGCGGAGAACAAATGAAGAGATTATTGTAGGGTACGAAACCACCTCAAAGTTATTCTTTCCGATTGATCTATTCAAGAGTCTATAGTAAAATAACACGAAGCTATTCTTTCCGTTCAATCTATCATAGAGTTCGTACTATAATAACACCTTAAGACACAAATCAACCAAAACCCTAATGTCACCTCAAGTATCCATGGGTATGATTATATGATATGCATCACACAATCTCAGATTCATCTATTAAACCAACACAAAGAACTTCCCCAAGGTTTCTACCAGAGAGTCAAGACGAAAACATGTGCCAACCCCTATGCATATGTTCACGAGGTCACGGAACTCGCAAGTTGATCACCAAAACATACATCAAGTGGATCACGTGATATCCCATTGTCACCACAGATAAGCACATGCAAGACATACATCAAGTGTTCTCAAATCCTTAAAGACTCAATCCGATAAGATAACTTCAAAATGAAAACTCAATCCACTAAAAGAGAGTAGAGGGGGAGAAACATCATAAGATCCAACTATAATAGCAAAGCTCGCAATACATCAAGATCGTGTGAATCAAGAACACGAGAGAGAGAGAGAGAGAGAGAGAGAGAGAGATCAAACACATAGCTACTGGTACATACCCTCAGCCTCGAGGGTGAACTACTCCCTCCTCGTCATGGAGAGCGCCGGGATGATGAAGATGGCCACCAAAGAGGGATTCCCCCTCCGGCAGGGTGCCAGAACGGGTCTAGATTGGTTTTCAGTGGCTACGGAGGCTTGCAGCGGTGGAACTCCCGATCTAGGTTATGTTCTGGGGGTTTCTATATATATAAGAGGTTTTGGCGTCGAGAACAAGTCAGGGGGGTCTCCAGGCTGTCCGCGAGGTAGGGAGGCACGCCCAGGGGATTGGGCGTGTTGGAAATATGCCCTAGAGGCAATAATAAAAGCATTATTATTATATTTCCTTGTTCATGATAATTGTCTTTATTCATGCTATAATTGTGTTATCCGGAAATCGTAATACATGTGTGAATAACAGACACCAACATGTCCCTAGTAAGCCTCTAGTTGACTAGCTCGTTGATCAACAGATAGTCATGGTTTCCTGACTATGGACATTGGATGTCATTGATAATGAGATCACATCATTAGGAGAATGATGTGATGGACAAGACCCAATCCTAAACATAGCACCAGATCGTATAGTTCGTTTGCTAGAGTTTTCCAATGTCAATCTTTTCCTTAGACCATGAGATCGTGTAACTCCCGGATACCGTAGGAGTGCTTTGGGTATACCAAACGTCACAACGTAAGTGGGTGACTATAAAGGTAGACTACGGGTATCTCCGAAAGTGTCTGTTGGGTTGACATGGACCAAGACTGGGATTTGTCACTCCGTATGACGGAGAGGTATCACTGGGCCCACTCGGTAATGCATCATCATAATGAGCTCAAAGTGACCAAGTGTCTGGTCATGGGATCATGCATTACGGTACGAGTAAAGTGACTTGCCGGTAACGAGATTGAACGAGGTATTGGGATACCGACGATCGAATCTCGGGCAAGTAACATATCGATTGACAAAGGGAATTGCATACGGGGTTGATTGAATCCTCGACATCGTGGTTCATCCGATGAGATCATCGTGGAGCATGTGGGAGCCAACATGGGTATCCAGATCCCGCTGTTGGTTATTGACCGGAGAGTCGTCTCGGTCATGTCTGCTTGTCTCCCGAACCCGTAGGGTCTACACACTTAAGGTTCGGTGACGCTAGGGTTGTGAAGATATGTATATGCAGTAACCCGAATGTTGTTCGGGGTCCCGGATGAGATCCCGGACGTCACGAGGAGTTCCGGAATGGTCTGGAGGTAAAGAATTATATATAGGAAGTGCTGTTTCGGCCATCGGGATAAGTTTCGGGGTCACCGGTATTGTACCGGGACCACCGGAAGGGTCCCGGGGGTCCACCAGGTGGGGCCACCTATCCCGGGGGGGCCCATGGGCTGAAGTGGGAGGGAACCCAGCCCATAGTGGGCTGGGGCGCCACCCCCCAAGGGCCCATGCGGCTAGGGTTGGGGGGGAAACCCTAGAGGGGGCGCCCCCTTGCTTGGGGGGCAAGCCCCCCACCCTAGGCCGCCGCCCCCCCCCCCTAGTAGATCCATCTACTAGGGCCGGCGCCCCCCCCCCCCCATGGCACCCCTATATATAGTGGGGGAGAGGAGGGACTTCATACCCAGCCCCTGGCGCCTCCCTCTCTCCCCGTTACGTCTCTCTTCCTCGTAGTATAGGCGAAGCCCTGCTACTGTGACGCCCTGCATCCACCACCACGCCGTCGTGCTGCTGGATCTTCGTCAACCTCTCCTTCCCCCTTGCTGGATCAAGAAGGAGGAGACGTCTCCCGTCCCGTATGTGTGTTGAACGCGGAGGTGCCGTCCGTTCGGCGCTTGGTCATCGGTGATTTGGATCACGTCGTGTTCGACTACATCATCACCGTTCTTCGAACGCTTCCGCACGCGATCTACAAAGGTATGTAGATGCATCTGATGGCTCGTTGCTAGTTGAACTCCTAGATGGATCTTGGTGAAACAAGTAGGAAATTTTTTGTTTTCTGCAACGTTCCCCAACAGGGCGCGCCCCCTACCCTCGTGGGCAGCCCGGGACTCTTCTAGCCCAACTCTTTTAATCCATGACCTTCTTCTGGTCCAAAAATAAGTTCCGTGAAGTTTCATGTCAATTGGACTCCGTTTGGTTTTCCTTTTCTGCGATACTCAAAAACAAGAAGAAAACATAAACTGGCATTGGGCTCTAGGTTAATAGGTTAGTCCCGAAAATCATATAAAATAGCATATGAATGCATATAAAACATCCAAGGTTGATAATATAATAGCATGGAACAATAAAAAAATTATAGATACGTTGGAGACGTATCAAGCATTCCCAAGCTTAATTCCTGCTCGTCCTCGAGTAGGTAAATGATAAAAACAGAATTTTTGATGTGGAATGCTACCTAACATATTTATCCATGTAAATCTCTTTATTGTGGCAAGAATATTCAGATCCATAAGATTCATGAAAAAAGTTTAACATTGACATAAAAATAATAATACTTCAAGTATACTAACTAAGCAATTATGTCTTCTCAAAATAACATGGCCAAAGAAAGCTTATCCCTACAAAATCATATAGTTTCGTCATGCTCCATTTTCGTCACACAAGAATGCTCCCATCATGCACAACCCCGATGACAAGCCAAGCAATTGTTTCATACTTTAGTAATCTCAAACTTTTTTCAACTTTCACGCAATACATGAGCGTGAGCCATGGACATAGCACTATGGGTGGAATAGAATATAATGATGGGGGTTGTGTGGAGAAGACAAAAAAGGAGAAAGTCTCACATTGACGCGGCTAATCAACGGGCTATGGAGATGCCCATCAATTGATGGCAATGCAAGGAGTAGGGATTGCCATGCAACAGATGCACTAGAGCTATAAATGTATGAAAGCTCAACAAAAGAAACTAAGTGGGTGTGCGTCCAACTTACTTGCTCACGAAGACCTAGGGCATTTGAGGAAGCCCATTGTTGGAATATACAAGCCAAGTTCTATAATGAAAAATTCCCACTAGTATATGAAAGTGACAAAACAAGAGACTCTCTATCATGAAGATCATGGTGCTACTTTGAAGCACAAGTGTGGAAAAAGGATAGTAGCATTGTCCCTTCTTTTCTTTTCTTTTGGCCTCCCCCTATTTTTATTTGGCCTTTTTTTGGTCTTCCCCCTTTTTTGGCCTTTCTCTTTTTTGGGGGACAATGCTCTATTAATGATGATCATCCCACTTCTATTTATTTACAACTCAATGATTACAACTCGATACTAGAACAAAATATGACTATATGAGTGCCTCCGGCGGTGTACCGGGATGGGCAATGAAACAAGAGTGACACGTATGAAATTATGCATGGTGGCTTTGTCACAAATACGATGTCTACTACATGATCATGCAAGGTAATATGACAATGATGAAACATGTCATAATAAACAGAATGGTGGAAAGTTGCATGGCAATATATCTTAGAATGGCTATGGAAATGCCATAATAGGTAGGTACAGTGGCTGTTTTGAGGAAGATATAAGGAGGTTTATGTGTGATAGAGCATATCATATCACGGGGTTTGGATGCACCGGCGAAGTTTGCACCAACTCTCGAGGCGGGAAAGGGCAATGCACGGTACTGAAGAGGCTAGCAATGATGGAAAGGTGAGAGTGCGTATAATCCATGGACTCAACATTAGTCATAAAGAACTCACATACTTATTGCAAAAATCTACAAGTTATCAAAAACCAAGCACTACGCGCATGCTCCTGGGGGGTAGATTGGTAGGAAAAGACCATCGCTCGTCCCCGACCGCCACTCATAAGGAAGGCAATCAAAGAAACACCTCATGCTTCAAATTTGTCACACAACGGTTACCATACGTGCATGCTACGGGACTTGCAAACCTCAACACAAGTATTTCTCAAATTCACAATTAGTCAACTAGCATGACTCTAATATTACCATCTTCATATCTCAAAAAAATTATCAAGTATCAAACTTCTCATAGTATTCAATGCACTTATAATGAAAGTTTTTATTATACCCATCTTGGATGCCTATCATATTAGGACTAAATTCATAACCAAAGCAAACTAACATGCTGTTTAGGAATCTCAAAATAATATAAGTGAAGCATGAGAGTTCATATATTTCTTCAAAATAGAACCACCGCCGTGCTCTCAAAAGATATAAGTGAAGCACTAGAGCAAACTACAAACTACTCCGAAAGATATAAGCGAAGATCAATGAGCAGTCGAATAATTATGCAACTATGTGAAGACTCTCTAACATTTAATAATTTCAGATATTGGTATATTATTCAAGCAGCAAGCAAAACAAAAGAAAATAAAATGACGCTTCAAGCAAAACACATATCATGTGGTGAATAAAAATATAGCTCCAAGTAAAGTTACCGATAACGAAGACGAAAGAGGGGATGCCATCCGTGGCATCCCCAAGCTTAGGCTCTTGGTTGTCCTTGAATATTACCTTGGGGTGCCTTGGGCATCCCCAAGCTTAGCCTATTGCCACTCCTTATTCCATAGTCCATCGAATCTTTACCCAAAACTTGAAAACTTCACAACACAAAACTTAACAGAAAACTCATAAGCTCTGTTAGTATAAGAAAATAAATCACCACTTAGGTACCGTTGTGAACTCATTCTAAATTCATATTGGTGGAATATCTACTGTATTCCAACTTCTCTATGGTTCATACCCTCCGATACTACTCATAGATTCATCAAAATAAGCAAACAAAACATAGAAAACAGAATCTGTCAAGAACAGAATAGTCTGTAGTAATCTGTAGGTTTCGAATACTTCTGTAACTCCAAAAATTCTTAAATAAATTGGTTGACCTGAGGAATTTGTCTATTAATCATCTTCAAAAAGAATCATCCTAACCGCACTGTCCAGTAAAAAATGCCAGCTAATCTCGTGAGCGCAAAAGTTTCTGTTTTTTGCAGCAAGATCGCAAAGACTTCACCCAAGTCTTCCCAAAGGTTCTACTTGGCACAAACACTAATTAAAACATAAAATCAATCTAAACAGAGTCTATATGAATTATTTATTACTAAACAGGAGCAAAGAACAAAAATAAAATTGGATTGCCTCCCAACAAGCGCTATCGTTTAACTCCCCTAGCTAGTCATGATGATTTCAATGATGCTCACATAAAAGATAAGAATTGAAACATAAAGAGAGCATCATGAAGAATATAACTAGCACATTTAATCCTAACCCACTTCCTATGCATAGGGATTTTGTGAGCAAACAACTTGTGGGAACAAGAATCAACTTGCATAGGAAAGCAAAACAAGCATAACTTCAAGATTTTAAGCACATAGAGAGGAAACTTGATATTATTGCAATTCCTACGAGCATATATTCCTCCCTCATAATAATTTTTAGTAGCATCATGAATGAATTCAACAATATAACCATCACATAAAGCATTATTTTCATGATCTACAAGTATGCAAAGTTGACACTCTTCCAAAATAGTGGGATTAACATTAACTAAAGTCATGACCTCTCCAAACCCACTTTCATAATTATCACAATAAGATTCAACACCCTCCAAAATATTGGGATCATTACTTCCTAAAGTTGACACTTTTCCAAACCCACTTTCATCAATATAATCATCATAAATAGGAGGCATGCTATCATCAAAATAAATTTGCTCATCAAAACTTGGGGGACAAAAAATATCATCTTCATCAAAAATAGAATCCCCAAGCTTGTGGCTTTGCATATCATTAGCATCATGGATATTCAAAGAATTCATACTAACAACATTGCAATCATGCTTATCATCCAAAGATTTAGTGCCAAACATTCAAATTCATTCTTCTTCTAACACTTTGGCACAATTATCGGAATCCTTATTTTCATGAAAGAAATTAAAAAGATGAAGCATATGAGGTATCCTCAATTCCATTTTTTAATTTTCTTTTATAAACTAAACTAGTGATAAAACAAGAAACTAAAAGGTTCGATTGCAAGATTTAAAGATATACCTTCAAGCGCTAACCTCCTCAGCAAGGGCGCCAGAAAAGAGCTTGATGTCTACTACACAACCTTCTTCTTGTAGACGTTGTTGGGCCTCCAAGTGCAGAGGTTTGTAGGACAATAGCAAATTTCCCTCAAGTGGATAACCTAAGGTTTATCAATCTGTGGGAGGTGTAGGATGAAGATGGTCTCTCTCAAACAACCCTGCAACCAAATAACAAAGAGTCTCTTGTGTCCCCAACACACCCAATACAATGATAAGTTGTATAGGTGCACTAGTTCGGCGAAGAGGTGGTGATACAAGTGCAATATGGAACAATCAAAAATTATAGACACGATACTCAAAAACAAGGAAAAACATAAACTGGCACTGGGCTCTAGGTTAATAGGTTAGTCCCAAAAATCATATAAAATAGCATATAAATGCATATAAAACATCCAAGGTTGATAATATAATAGCATGGAACAATCAAAAATTATAGATACGTTGGAGACGTATCAGATCCCTTCTGTGCCTTCGGACCGGGGGCTAGACTGGGGGCTTGGTGCCAGAGCGCTCGTGCTACTCCCTACCGGGCACGTTCCTTCCGCCACCATTGGGGGCTCTGTGCGTTTGAGCCACCTGGACCAGTGGACGAGGGTCTCCGTCTCCTCCTCCTCCCTGCCGGCAACAACAAGCAAGATTAATTAACAGATACAAGCAACAATACTGAAGATAATACAAGAAAAGAGAGAAAGAGAGACCGATCTCCCTTACTCTTCGTCAATAAGCATGGAATTCAGCTTGAAGTCCATGGGCGGTGAGGGCGCCCTGCTCCTCTTTTGGGGCAGAGGGGTAGAGCTCTCTGGCGGCTTCGAGACCTACCGGCGTGGTGGAGGCTCCAATGAAGACGAGCTCTCCAAAGAGCTCGAACTCGACTGAGTGTTGGGGTCGCCCTCCATGGCTGTCGGCTACTTGGCGGGAAGGGCCCTGGCCCCGAAGAGCTAAGGAGAGTGATGGTGCACAGCTTCGGGGATGTTGATCTTGGAGGTGGTCTCCCTCGCCCTCTTGGCGGCAGGTGCAGGATCGGGGGCTGCCACTCCCTGATTGGCCGCCCGATTGCGAGGGCACGGGTTCAAGACTGTCTTGGGGGCTTGAGGGCCTTTTGCGAGCCACTCCTTTCTAGGTTTGATCACCTCCTCCACTTCCTCTTCCCCTAGAGCCTCTGATGCTACAACATATAGAGCCTCAACCCAGAAAGGCCCGTCCCTGGCAGCCTCTTCCGAGACTTGCGTCTCGCCCTTGCCGTGGGAAGAGCTCTCATCCCCAGCCACTAGAACGAGAAACCCCCCCTACCCCTACAGCTACGCACTCCCTCCAACGAAACATCGATGCGTTGCTAGGATTAAAGTCCCCACTTGCCACTTCCCACTTCACGACTATTGACCACTTTGTTGAAAAAGGAAAAATAAACACATCCTAGGGATAAAGTACCCACAGCACCGCCGCCTAACTTCATCCTATCGTGCGAGGCCGGATCCGGTTCTCCGGTTTCCCTCCTCCCTCCCCAGTCAGGCCGCCTCAACCATGCTCCGCGATCCCGACGTCGAGGGTTTCCTCATCAGTCCGGCGCCACCCTTCCCTCCCACCCCGAACGGCAACCCCGCGGAATCGGAGGAGCGACACGATGTCAACCGCGGCGATGGTGCAGGTCGGCGACGTGCCGGACCCGACGGTGCGGAACCACCTGGAGCAGGACACCCTCAAGTGGATCTTCGTCGGTGGCATGGGCGGCGTCGGTAAGACCATCTGCAGCTCCATCGTCTCCATCTGCGTCTGCCAGTCCGTGTCCGTCATCTCCAGCGACCCTGTTCTTCATCCTCAGGGACGCCTTCCAGCAGTGCTTCATCAAGTTCTTCACCCTCGTCAAGGGCTTCTGCAACCTTTACACCAAGGTGATTATTTTCTCCCCTCTCTATTTGCTTTCCTCCAGTTCACTCCATCGGCCCTGGGATCTGCGTTAGTACTTAATTTGAGGTATGTGTGGCTGGTTGCCTACTGATGAACCTGTATCTTCACGAACAGAATGGAGATTCTACTTATGCTTGTAATATGGCGGTGATTTCATCTTATCCTTTCCTTCAAAATTACAGTTGACATAAGTTCTATGACGAGTGGAAAATAAGTATGCTATTTGGAAATTTCCTTTTTTTAATATATTCTGCCGAGGACAGACTTTCAGCAGTCAAGATTGAGGTGGCTGACTTGGAGAAAAAAGAGTACCAATTATCTAGCAATTGCCTCTGGTTCGCTGCAAAGAGATATTTCATGTTAGTTGAACCCTTATTATTGCGTCAGTTTTCGTAACTTTTATGATCCATGTTATATATATACTCCCCTAGTCTAACATTTGTTCTCTTACTGTAGATTAGTCCAATGGAGTACTATTCTGTAGTTTTTGATACAGCTCCTACAAGCATACATTATTATGGTTACTAAAGTTGCAGTAATGCAGGAGAAGGGTCTAGAGAAAATGACAGACTTAAAGAATAGATTCAGTCATCTGTTGAATCATGTATTCCTTAATATTGAGAAATTTCAACCTATTGGGAAACTATGATTGTTGTTTGTCCACACATGTATGCCCATGGTTGTGTGCAGAGGATAAATTTTATTTAGGGTAGGGCGAACACTAAAGTTGTCCGCTGCTCTTGCTGATGTTCGCTTGCCTGCCGTCGCCGACCATTGTCCGTTTAGCCGCCGTTTCTACCACAATGGACTAGTCAGCTAGCCGGTAGGGTCCATCACTCTCACTCGCATGGTGTCGCTATGTGCGCATGATGCCTCATAGCTTGGTCGCTTCAGCTTAGGGATTAGCAGTCTGTGGCGGTTACCAAACAATGACTAGGCCAGCATCAGGACCATGCCCATATCTCACCAACGATCAAGCGCTTACATATTACTCCCTCTGTCCCATAATGCAAGACGTTTTTTCACACTAGTGTAGTGTCAAAAGGCATCTTACATTATGGGACGGAGGGAGTATATATCAATTCACTCCACCTTGGTTGTAGTACATTGTATAACTTAAAAATAATTAGCATGAGTGTGTTTGGTTCATCAGAGTATGAACTAATTCTATGGAATATGGAGGTAAATCAATTCTAAATCCAATCAATTGTAACCTCTACTTGTGAGTATTGGAGGGCACATCTTGTTTCCATCCGAAGACTACATAATGACAAATGGATACACTCTTATAAAAGCAAGTTGGCAACCTTTTTCCTATAAAGATGTAATAAATTTGGCTGTTGCTTTTGAACTTATTGATGTTATTTGTGTTTCTCTGCCATCTTACCAAGAAATGAGACATGCTATATTGTAAGTGAACATTCTGTTATTTGGTGACAAACTAAAAAACTGCACACACATGTTTTCCATTCAATTTCACCACTACTTTTTTTGTATATGTTTTTATTTCTACTAGTAAATGTACAATTTGTGCATCTGTCATGTTTTCTTGTCTATTTGGTTGAGCAAATAGTGCATCTAAAAATGGAAAAGGGTCTGTAAGCATTATGTATGGCTGAATATTGAAGTTTCAATTGTTTTCTCATGTATGGTTTCTTATGTTTGCAATTCAACAAACAACATAGCTTTAAATTTTAGTAGGGTAAAGAGGTGTGATAATCAAGCTATCTTCTTAGTTCTTTGTTAGTATTATTTGTGCAATACTACACAATGCACATTGTATCAGGTCATTCATTTCATATACAAGGTGGAAAAGTGTTGATGGTTTAGAACATGCCACTAAATATATGTAATAGGAATAATTATCGCATGACCTTCAACCTTTATATGTTGCTTCTTTAAATTTTACGTTTCCATCAACCTGGTTTTTCTCTACCATAAGTTATTGATCTTGTTTCTTTGTTGTTGTAGATTGCCAAGAAAAATAGATGGTGCATGGCACATGCTGATTGCGAGGTCAAGAATTGGGCTTCTACTAGATAGTTTAGCATTACGTTTTAGAACATCACTTTCATGGTCACATTATGTTCTACAATGGCTGAGACGTTGATTGCATGGTCAATAATTGGGATGCTACTAGATAGTTTCACAAGCTGTAATCTTTGGATTGTGTTCTTTGTAGTGCCAAATGCAACAGAGTTAATTTTATATATGAGATCTTTATGTTTATTATATCATGGCTTCTGTGCACTGTTTGAATTGACCTAATAATTTTGGATGTAAATATATGAAATGCAATTAATTGTCCATGCTATGTAGTTGTTGCAATGATCCATTTGGAAATCCTCATATGTAGGGTAACCAGCAATGGATATGAAGGTTGTTATGGGCTTACTATATACGTTGCTGGTGTTGCAACGCATCTCCACATTGCTTACCAACGCATATGTATACGTTGTTGTAGACTCTTGCAACTCCACCAAAGGCAACGCATATTCATCCGTTGGTGTAGACCTCAGCAACATTTATATGGGCATAGAACAACGCATCGTTGCGTTGCTAAAGGGGGGTTATTGTTGTAGTGAGCTTTCCATCTTCCCTTTCCAGCCTTCTCGACCTTCGCTGCGGCTGCAGCTTGAGCCGCCCTATCTTCCTCAAGCCTCCTCTTAATGTACGCCACCTCCACCATGGAGGTGCATTTATACATTTTAGTTTCCACCTTAGTGGCCCTTTCTACTAAAGTGGAGGACCATGCCAGCTCTTCATCAAACATGGGCAAGTTGACGCGTACCATGGGCTTTGTTAGCTTAGTCACTATAAACGATATTAGCTGAAGTGATCGTACGATGTCCATCCAACGGCCGTCGTGCTTCTTCAACCTTTGGTCTTGTTGCTCCAGCCGCCCAAACCAGCGTCGGCCGTGTCGCCTGCTCCTGCCTCCTGTGCCCGGCCGTGCTTCCACCACTGGCCATGCCATCCCTCTATACTCACCCACACCTCATGTTATTCTCCAGCGATGGCAGCCTCACACCGCAGCTGAAGTAGTCAACCCACGTACTCCCCTCTGCATGGGCATCCACTGCCGCGTCTTTCCCACCTTCGCGTCGTTCCCTTCCTAGGCCTCACCATCGTCCACCGTCATGGTGCTCTTGGCGCGGCGTGGTCAACGTGGTCAACAGAGGACATCCATTGGAAGAGGACTTTAGGCGGTGACGCTGACAGCTGGACCCACCAACTACATCTTCGAACACAAGGAAGTGCCTCCTTATTACTCACAAAATAAAAATGATTCCTCCCTCTGACAGCTGGGACCGAGTAGCTATATCTTCGCACGCAAGGAAGTGTGTCCTTATCCTCCCTGACCGCTAGGACCCACCCGGTCAAAGCGTACATAGCGTTGTCCGTCTGGTCGCGAACGTGTACGTACATAATGGTCGATCGGTCTCTCTGCAAGTATGAACCGTGCCCGATTAAGTAGCGGCACGTGTCATTGTAGAGCACCCAACATAGAAGTTCACGCAGTCCTGTCTAAGTCATGTACACGTACGTACCACCACAGGGCAAAAATTATGACCACATACGTATAGATGGGTGGGGTCTCGAGCGCGTACTCACGCATATATATATATATATATATATACGGACGACCACGGCTCGTTTACATGGAGAAGCAACAAACAGCAGCAACGGTGTCCTGTTCATCGGGTAGCGAACCGGCTGGGTTGGAACAGAGAAACAATGTCCTGTTCATCGGGAGGCAACCGACTGAGTCGAAATGTGTCGTGTTCATCGGGAGCCAACCGGCTTGGATGGAACAGCTAATCGAAACGAGGCCTGGCGTACCGCAGAACGGAGGAAACGACCTTGTGTTTGACCGGCCACGGTCGAAATGGGATCCTGTTCATCGGGAGGGGTCTGGCGTATGCAAAATGGAGGAAACAGACTTCTCTTGGACCTCCTACGGTCGAAACGGGGTCCTGTTGATCGGGAGTGGTGTGGCGTACCGCAAAACAGAGGAAACAGACTTGTGTTGGAGTGCTACGGTCGAAATGGGATACTGTTCATCTCCACCGCCGACTGCCTCCACGGGCTACTGTTCATCCACCGGCTCCTGTTCATCCAGCCTCCAGCCTTCACCTGCGACTGTTCATCCACAGGCTCCTGTTCATTCAGCCTCCACCGCTCCTCCACCGGCTACTATTCAACCAGCCCTCTCCACGGGGTCATGTTCAACCACTCCTCCATGGGCTACTGTTCATCCAGCCCTCCACCGTCTACTATTCAACCAGCCCTCCACGGGGTCCTGTTCATCCAGCCCTCCATGGGGTCCTATTCATCTAGCCCTCCATGGGGTCCTGTTCACCCACCCCCAACCGGCTCGATCAGGGTCCTGTTCATCCAGAGGCAACGGCCTCTACTACCACGGGGTCCTATTCATCCACCCCACCGGGAACTGTTCATCCACCCCCTCCCCGAACAACGCTCACTGTTCATCAAGAGGTAGCATCGATCGGCTTCAGTTAGCAGCAGTAGCGAAGGAATCACTCGGGTTTATTTAACAACAAGGGATCGATCGGGATTCAGTAACGTAGCTAGTGCAATCGCCCGGGTTCAGTTAGAGCGCAACACCTCGCACACGCGCGTACGTGTACGAGAGAAATGCACAAATCTCTGTGCATCGCTCATCCCCAACCACCCACCGTAACCGGGAAGTCCCCGATATTTTCCTCGCCCTCACTCCTACCATGTTTTTTTCCGTCATGGACGGCCCAAAGAATGTCATGCAACTGCGTCTCCGGCCCACCCAGGACGAAAAGCCCATTTTCTATCATGATTTTTTGTCATAGAAGTAGGAGCCCACCACATCTATGATGAAACCTGGTTTTGTCACAATTATCGTCATAAAAGTGTCATAAGCATGACCAAATTTTTTCGTTCGGCCCAAAATGTCATGGATGTGTCTTTTTTTGTGCAACAGGCACAAGAACAAGATCACAACACCAAGATCAGATTGAAGCACAAGGTATCAGTTCTTCGAAGGACCAACATGTAGCACAAGAAGACCAAGACTAGCCTGAGCGACAAGAAGGTATGGTGGACTCATTTGGCACAACTTTGGGTTTAAGGAGTTGGATGCACAAGCAATATTCCCGCTTAGTACAAATGGAGGCTAGCAAATAGATTGAGAAGTGACCAACCTAGAAACAAAAATGATCATAAGCAAGCATTAAACATAACTAATACCAAATAATGCACCACAAGTAGGATATAACTTCATTGCATAACTGTTGACTTTCGTGCTTGCATAGGGAATCGCAAACCTTAACACCAATATTCTTACTAAGCATAATTACTCACCAACATGACTCACATATTGCTATCTCCATATCTCAAAACTGTTACAACGAACCAAGTTTATATTGTCCAATGATCTTCATGAAAGTTTGTATTATATCCCCCTTGAATATCTATAACTTAGGGACTAATTTCATATATCACCATTTCTACTTTTCAAGCTCTCAAATAAACCTAAGTGAGGTGCGAGAGCATAAATATTTCTTCAAAATTTTCAACTTTCAAAATATTCTAAGTGAAGCATGAGAGGATTTCTTCAAATTTACTAACTCTCAAAATAATCTAAGTGAAGCATGAGAGCATATATCTTCAAAATTTTACTACCATCATGCTCAAAAAGATATAAGTGAAGCACTAGAGCAATTCCTAGCTCAACAAAATTTAAGTGAAGCACATAGAGCAATTCTAACAAATCATATCAACATTATGACTCTCTGAAATAGGTGTGTCCAGCAAGGATGATTGTGACAAACTAAAAAGAAAAACAAGCAAATACTCATATAATACAAGACGTTCCAAGCGAAACTCATTGTATGTGACGAATAAAAATATAGCTCCAAGTAAAATTACCAATGGTCATTAGAAGAAAGAGGGGATGCCTTCCAGGGCATCCCCAAGCTTAGTTGCTTGGTACTCCTTAAATATTACCTTGGGGTGCCATGGGCATCCCCAAGCATAGTCTCTTTTCACTCCTTATTGCTTCATCCCTCGTGATCTCACCCAAAACTTGAAAACTTCAATCACACAAAACTTAACAAAACCTTCGTGAGATCCGTTAGTATAATAAAGAAAAACACCACTTTAAGTACTATTGTGTAACGCCCTTGATGCGGCTATAGCTCTCACGTGTCGAGGCACGACTTAGAGACATAACCGCATTGAAAGCAATGTCGCAAGTCAGGCAATCATTACAACATCCCATGTAATACATAATAAAACGGGGAAGACAACATAGTTGGCTTACACTCGCCACGTCACATCAGAGTACATAAATAACATTTATCATACAAATCACTCATGGCCCGACTACGGCGCCAAAATAGAAAAGACCCCCAACATGCGACAAGGCCCGGAAACGAACCCCAACTAGGCACCACTACTGATCATCGGGAAAGGAAACATAATAACGCTGAGAGTCCTCATCGAACTCCCACTTGAGCTCGTACTCGTCACCTGGAGCGGAATCACCTGGACCTGCATCTGGAGTTGTAGTATCTGTGAGCCATGGGGACTCAGCAATCTCACACCCATGCTATCAAGACTATTTAAGCTTATAGGACAGGATAAGGCAAGCATATGTGGAGCTGCAGCAAGCGACTAGCATATATGGTGGCTAACTTATTCGCAAAGGAGAGCGAGAAGAGGGGGCAAAGCACGAGCGAGAGACTAGAAGCATAACCTACGCAAGCATAACTCCAACACCGTGTCCACTTCCCGGACTCCGCCGAGAAGAGGCCATCACGGCAACACACGCAGTTGATTCGTTTAATTAATTAAGGTTCAAGTTATCTACAACCGGACATTAACAAATTCCCATCTGCCCATAACCGCGGGCACGGCTTTCGAAAGTTCAATCCCTGCAGGGGAGTCCTAACTTAGCCCATGACAAGCTCTCACGGTCAACGAAGGAATATACCTCCACCCGAGACACACCGATCAGACTCGGTAACCCGGTACAACAAGACAAATCGACAGGTTAAAACAAGTCCAGCAACACCGCCCGAATGTGCCGACAAATCCCGATAGGAGCTGCACATATCTCTTCTCAGGGCACACTCAGATTGTCCAAACTTCCGGTAGGCCAGCCCAGAGTTGCCCCTGGTAGCCACCGGCGGCTGACGTTTTGGACCAACACTCAGAGGAGCACTGGCCCGGGGGGGTTAAAATAAGATGACCCTTGAGTCTGCAGAACCCAAGGGAAAGAAAAGGCTAGGTGGCAAATGGTAAAACCAAGGTTGGGCATTGCTGGAAAAGCTTTAAACAAGGCGAACTATCAAGGGGTTCCCATAATAACCCAACCGCGTAAGGAACGCAAAATCCGGGAACATAACACCGATATGACGGAAACTAGGGCGGCAAGAGTGGAACAAAACACTAGGCGAGAGGCCGAGCCTTCCACCCTTTACCAAGTATATAGATGCATTAAGATAACGTAGCAATATAATGATATCCCAACAAGCAAATAAAAGATGTTCCAATAGGAACGGCTCCAATCTTCACCTGCAACTAGCAACGCTATAAGAGGGGCTGAGCAAAGCGGTAAC
Organism: Triticum urartu; assembly: GCF_056163025.1. NCBI lineage: Eukaryota > Viridiplantae > Streptophyta > Magnoliopsida > Poales > Poaceae > Triticum > Triticum urartu. The sequence continues at coordinate 233,156,244 of NC_141877.1, forward strand.
ATAGCCAAACAACGGTTTGCTAGGACATGGTGGGTTAGAGGTTCAACATGGCAATTGGGAGGCTGACAAGCAAAAGGTAGGCATCGTAGCAGTGGCAAAGCAAAAGAGCGAGCAAACTAGCATAGCAAAGATAGTAGTGATTTCGAGGGTATGATCATCTTGCCTGCACAGTTGTCAAAGTTGACTGGATCCTCACAAGCAAACTCAACGGGCTCCTCGGTAGCGAACTCGTCTCCCGGCTCTACCCAACAAGACAAACAAGCAACAAGGATACAATCAACCACGTGCAAGACCAAGCAATATGATGAAATGATGACATGCTATGCGGGATGCGATGCGGGATGCAAAATGCAAGATATGGCACGAAATGCATGAACCTGGCCTCAACTTGGAATTCCAAGTGTGCTACTGGATAGAGGGGATGAAATCGCTTGAAAACGATATAAAGATCATTGGAATCGGAGTTACGGTTTGGAAATGGCAAGCGTTTTAAGATATGACACCGGTCTGCGATTTACAGCAAGTAGGCATCTAAACGCAACGAAATGAACATGCTACAGGCACCAAACATGAAAACAAACTACATGGAAGTGATGTACACAAGATGTTTAACAAAACACTAGCACTGAGCCATAGGCAAATTCATCCATTAAGAGGTTCAAACAAGCCTGGCAAAAACGAATATGCAAAACAGATTCCAGACTTAGTGAAACCAACACTAGCCTGAAATTTCAGATCACGAAGCCCTCTTCGGAGCAGCAAAAACAACATGATAGATAACCTGAACATGACAAGTAAGAACATGGAATGGAGCTACTCAACAAGCTTAACAAAACACCCAAAGTGACCTGGGGCCAAAAGGGTTCACAAAATACTCTACCGAGCTCACGAACATAGCTCAAACACAATCAGTTTTCAGACTAAGTGAAAACTGAGACATGCTGAAATTATAGCTCACGAAGGCATGTAAACGAGCTCGATGCACTCACTACGGTGCAAGTCATGGCAAGACAAGCATATATCCAGAAAGAAGGCACAAAATGCTAGCTACACATGGCAAGAACAAAGGCATAGCATGCATGGAACACTAACGGTAGCATCGGCAAAATCGCAAACAAGTTGACGATCTGCCCAGATTAACAACGAAGCAAAAGTTGAGCTCGATTGAGTCAACCTAGAGCACTCCACATATGCAAACAAAGACATGGATGGATAGAGCATAACATAAATATCAAAACTCCCTTACTGATCATCCTCAAAATAGGCACGGATCACTAGGAAACAAGCTGGACATATAGCATCACGAACTAAAATATCCCAGACTTGGTGAAAATCACTAAGTCCCTGAAATCAGCAATCTCAGGTACCTCTCTTCGCAAGCTTGCACAAGACAACACACACATCCTAAAAATGCATGGGTGGCACCTCTGGAAAGAATACAAAATGCTTAACAAATCATCCCAAAGGGGCACAGGCATATCATGCACGGATTAAACATGGCAAAAATGACAAAAGTGCATGATGAACTAACGGATCTGCAATTTAACTCACGAAGCCTCCTTCTAACAGCATTTTGGGCACCAAGATGAACTCAAATGCAAATGATGCAATGGAATGAAATGATGTACATGTCGAGACGAAGATTTGATATATTATATGCCCAAAACGGAGTTACGGTTACAGAGTTACGGGCGGTCAAAATATGCATAAAAAACTAGGGTTAGGGACGAAAAAGTCAACCGAGAACTCAGATCCAGATCGGGATCTCGCGGGTACTGTTCACGACACTGTTCACGGCGCGTTCTTCGAGAACTCCAGCGATGGCGTGGTGGCCGGAGATGGAGGGGAGAGGCCGTGGGCCGGTAAGGGGCGGCCGGATCCGGCCCGGACCTTGCCCCGGCCGGGCGGAGGGCGGCGGAGCTCACCGCAGTGAGTTGCGGCGGCGGTGGAGCGGCCGGCCGGCGGCTGGGCGGCGATGGCGGGGCTCGCCGGCGACGGAGGCGTGCGGCGGCGCGGGTCGGCGGTGTCGGGGAAGACGGGCGGCGCGAGGCGGCGGGGAAGTGGCCCGCTCCGGCGGCGCGGGGCCGGGCGCGGGCTCCCGCGGGCCGGCGGCGGCGGTTGGCGCCACGTGGCGCGCGGCGAGAGGGCGAGGGGCGCGGCGGACGTTGTCCGGTCCGCTCCGGACACGTCCGTCGGCGGCGGTTCTGGAGTTTTTTTTTTGAACTAGGGTTTCGAGGTGGAAGACGAGATCCGAAATGGAGGGGGCTATATATAGGCATAGAGGGAGCTAGGAGACTCCAAATGAGGTGCGGTTTTCGCCCACGCGATCGTGATCGAACGCTCTAGGACACGGAGCAGAGTTTGGTGGGTTTTGGGCCAAATTTGGGGGGGTGTTGGGCTGCAACACACACGAGGCCTTTTCGGTCCCTCGGTTAACCGTTGGAGTATCAAACGAAGTCCAAATGACCCGAAACTTGACAGGCGGTCTACCGGTAGTAAACCAAGGCCGCATGACAAGTCTCGGTCCAATCCGGAAATGTTTAATCACCACACACGAAAGAAAGCTAGAAATGGCCACCGGAGGAGAACGAAGCGTCGGAATGCAAAACGGACAACGGGGAAAATGCTCGAATGCATGAGATGAACATGTATGCAAATGCAATGCACGAGGTGACATGATAAGAGATGCACGAAAAAGAAAACGACACACGGAGACAAAGACCCGAACCCGAGAAATAAATATAACTTAACACCGGAAAAGGCAAGAGTTGGATACAAATATGGAAAGTTATATCTGGGGCGTTACAACACTCCACCACTACGAAAAGATCTTGTCCCGAGATCTAGGACTGAAAGAACTCCGGGTACTCAGAACGGAGGTGATCCTCGCATTCCCAGGTAGCTTCACGGTCGGAATGGTGAGACCACTTGACTTTGAGAAATTTGATTGACTTGTTGCGAGTCTTGCGTTCAGTCTCTTCAAGAATAGCAACTGGGTGCTCACGATAAGAAAGATCTTCTTGGAGCTCAATGTCCTCGAAGTTGACGGTGCGGTCAGGCGTCTTGAAGAACTTACGAAGCTGAGAGACATGGAACACATCATGAACATTTGCAAAGTTTGAAGGAAGTTCGAGTTGATAGGCGAGGTCGCCTCTCTTGCTGACAATCTTGAAAGGTCCCACGTATCTAGGGGCAAGCTTCCCTTTGATACCGAAGCGACGAGTACCTTTCATAGGAGAGACACGGAGGTAAACATGATCTCTGATCTCGAAAGCCAAATCATGGTGCTTACTATCATAGTAGCTCTTCTGGCGGGATTGGGCTGCTTTGAGGTTATCACGAATGACTTTGCACATTTCTTCTGCTTCTGTGATTAAGTCATTACCCAGCAGCTGACGTTCGCCGGTTTCAGACCAGTTGAGAGGGGTACGGCACTTCCTGCCATACAGAATTTCAAATGGGGCCTTGCCCGAACTTGCTTGAAAACTGTTGTTGTATGAGAATTCAGCATAAGGAAGGCAGTCCTCCCACTTCATGCCGAAGGATATCACACAAGCCCTGAGCATATCTTCAAGAATCTGGTTGACACGCTCGACTTGACCGCTTGTTTGAGGATGGAAAGCAGTGCTGAAGCGGATGTTGGTACCCATGGCCTTCTGAAAAGAATCCCAAAACTTCGAGGTAAAGATACTGCCACGGTCTGAAGAGATCACTTGAGGAATACCGTGCAGAGAGACAATGCGAGAGGTATAGAGTTCCGCCAATTGAGCTGCAGTGATCGACTCTTTGATAGCCAGAAAGTGAGCCACCTTGGTGAGCTTATCGATGACAACAAATATAGCATCATTGCCACGCTTGGACTTTGGAAACCCAGTCACGAAGTCCATTTCAATGTGGTCAAACTTCCATTCTGGAATGGCAAGAGGTTGGAGGAGACCAGCTGGCCTTTGGTGTTCTGCCTTCACTCTTTTGCAGACATCACATTCATTCACGAATTGAGCGATCTCGCGCTTCATTCGAGTCCACCAATAAGCTTGCTTGAGATCCTGATACATCTTCGTACTACCAGGGTGGATGGAGAGGAGAGAGTTGTGAGCCTCGTTCATGATCACTTTACGAAGTTCACCTTTGGGCACAACAATACGATCCTCGAAGAAGAGAGTGTCCTTGTCATCAAGGCGGTAGCACTTGTACTTGGACTGACTCTTGGCAATCCCAATCTTCACCTTTTTCACCATAGCGTCAAGAAGCTGGGCTTGGCGAATCTGGTCTTCTAAGGTAGGAGAGACTTGAAGGTTGGCGAGGAAACCTTGAGGAACAACTTGCAGATTCAGCTTGCAGAAAGCTTCACAAAGTTCGGGTTGATAAGGCTTGAGAATCAGACTGTTGCAGTAAGCCTTTCTGCTCAAAGCGTCAGCAATCACATTGGCCTTGCCTGGAGTATACTCAATACTCGGGTTATACTCTTGAATCATTTCGACCCATCGAGTTTGCCTTAGGTTGAGATTAGGCTGAGTGAAGATGTACTTGAGACTCTTGTGATCAGTGAAAATGTCCACTTTTCTTCCCAATAGAAGATGTCTCCAAGTCAAAAGAGCATGCACAACTGCCGCCAACTCGAGATCATGAGTGGGGTAGTTCTTCTCATTAGGCTTCAACTGGCGAGATGTATAAGCAACAACTTTCTTCTCTTGCATCAATACTGCGCCAAGACCTTGGAGAGAGGCATCACAAAAGACCTCGTACGGCTTGGTTTCATCAGGCGGAGTCAGAACTGGAGCAGTGATCAACTTCTCTTTCAACGTGTTGAAAGCAATATCACA